>NC_142848.1:31665506-31967364 GCF_061612785.1 Hesperophylax consimilis
TTTTTACATTAAGAGGAAGCTACAAGCCAAAAATGTGTATATTCTTGGTATACCTTATATCGTTGGTAATAGGCATTAAAATCGCTTGACAAACGGAGTCTATAAACGTTCGATTTCAAGCAAAAACTGGTTTTTATTTATTTTGTAAATAATTTTATAAGAAAGCAACAAAGTTAATCAACTGAAAATGTCACAGATAATCTTAGCTATAATACTGTATTTTTTAAAGTTGTTCCCTGTATGCCTTCATACATTTCTATTGAAAAAAAATTTTTTTTAGTAGTTTGCATTTATATTTTTTATTGAGTAATTTATTTTTTTATTTGTACTTTTATTTCTACTCAAGCAAAGCGATATGAAAACCCTCAATTTATCTAAAGCACATTTTTTGGTATTCATAATGTACACCAATTCGTTTTAAAGATTAATCAAAATAGTGATTTGGCATTAAGCTTCGCCTTAACACTACACAGGAAAATCATTTCCCTTTTAATATTTAAGACTATGATGGTATTTGAAAATGGAGGAGATGAAGTTTTGGTAAAGAACTTCACTTCATGAACCACGGCACTCCTGCAAAGTGACCAAACGTAACCGACCTCTTGGGATGACCTAAGGGAGAGGTCTTGGTTATCTGATGAATGGTTCCCGGGCTGCGCGCGATACCCATACCCGCCTCCCAACCTCCCAAATGGAAATTAATTAATTGTGTTTATAAATCGTAAATTTATTTTCCTTGAATGCGAGTTGGGTTAATAATGTATTTTCCAAGTGTACAGCTCTGCTGGGAATTGTGGAAAACACTATCATAGCAGGTATTTAGAATTTATAGTTGGGTTAGGTTAGGTTGCATTTTGGTGTGCAACTAAATCTAATCTTGGCGGCCAGTAAAGGAACGCCGCCCTTGTCATTCGGTTGTCAAAATATTTTCAGTTGGGTTTCGTTTCCTACTTACTAAGCGGTGCAAATATCGCGCTTTCAATGAGTTCAAATATAAATTTTCCTTTCAAAAATATTCAGAATCGAAACGCTGGTTGAAATGGCTTTAGCCGTGTTTGGTGACCAGATCTGAATAGCCAGGTACTTCTTCTTCCCACATCATTTCCGTCCCCACTACCTTCAGCATAACAAATTATCCCAATTGGGCATGCCGTAGTCTCAATGGTTCCAGACGTTTGGGAGCAGTTAAAAACCGCTATTTTCGTATCATCAGAAGTTAATCATTTTCTTTTAATTTTGCTTTTTAATCAGCCATTTAGGCGATACACTACGTCGTGTAATATTTTAAATTGAGCCGCTATCAATAACAACCCTTACGTAGATGGCGATAAGGTTTAAATTTCCGCTTAATACCATCCGCCTGTTTTGATTTATGCAAGAAAAAAACATGGCCAAAAAGTGCCTTTTATTTCATTTTGTGGATGTTGAGGAATAAATATGAATTTTTTTTTCGATCATTTTATAAATAACCTAATTTGCCACATTATACAATAAAATCATAACCGAAAATGGGTTCGTAAGTAGGAGATTTTGAACTAGCAATTTTCATTATTTATATTATTTACATTATTTTTTTCTGGGCTTATAAAAAGACTGATCTAAAAAATACTCGATTATTTCAAAGGGCAAGATGTATTCTACTCGCAGTATTTAATTAAAGCATCTGAAACATTTCTAGGCGACCAAATTTTTAAACCAAAAACACATGATTTTGCATTACTACGTATGGCATCGCCTTAAAAGCAATGATTGCAGCGTCCTCTCTACATTTTTCTTTTCTTTTAAATTTATTCGTGTCGCTGTAATTTTGTTATTACTTAAGTTCCCATTAAAGTATTTTTTACTATGGCACGATTATGTAAATTACAAATTGGAAAATCCTTAGCCCTGCTACAAAATGTCACGTTTAGTGGTAAAACCCAAAAACTCTTAGGCTAATAGTTATTTGAATTTCAATCAATAATCTGTTATTATGTAAATCGAGCATTACTCGTATGTTGTGCCCGTCACAAAGTTGACTTAGTTCATACGTAATACGATAAAATCATACTAAATATTCAATCATTCAACAAACGCGCAAAACTGTCACGCTTTGCTTGGCTCTAGGAATAATTTCTTTTAACAAGTCAGAGCTATATGATTTATTTATGACACGTTGTGTGATAAATGTCTCACGCACGCTTCTTGATGTGACAAATGTCACGTAAACGCATCCTCGTCACAGTGGCTTGTGTATTTGTTTACTCAGTTCGTCCCCATGTATATATTTTTTGAGCTTAGTGGCAGAGTGGTAAACTTGTAGGCACGAACCCTGAAGGGATGTGTTCGAAAACCGGCGTGAGCAAATGAAATTAAATTTACACCAATAGTCTCTATGTTTCTTCTGTAAGAGACCACGATTCAGAATTGAAACGTTGTTAGAAATATGTATGGAGCCAGTGAAAATGACATCCCAAGATGGGGTATGCTGCGAGGATGAAGATAGTGGGGAGGGGAAGGAGATGGCAAAGATGAAGTATAGAAAGTACCTGGCTATTCAGATCTGGTCACTAAACGCGGAGCGTAGCAGGTAACGCATTTCAAGCAACGTTTAATCCTACATGTTGGTCTTACACCGGGGCGATACTGAGAGTATCTTCCACTCTGGAATATGCCGCAAGTATAGATACTATATGTTATTTAAAATTAATAAATAACCCTAATTAATCGTCGCAAATTTTTTTGCGCACGCTGGGATTTGAACCCGCGACCTCTTTGATTTTGTTTTCTTAATTGAATGAATAAACGAATGATTTAATGAAATGGAATCTTGGATGTGTAAACTAACCCACTTCCTCGCATCCGTTCAAGCTGAAACTCGACAGATAATCTCGTTGTTGATGACCATGCATTCTATCAACCGGTGGCACTCACGCACACACACACGCGCGTACACATACAGATTTCTCAGAAATTGGATGACATCATAAAAATTTACAGCAGTTAATATACGAAATAAATGTCAGTATCAACCAACTCGGTTGGTTCGCGCGGTTCACTCATTTTAGTCAGTCCGTGTGGAGGTTTGTTCATTCCTCAGTCAAACCAATAAAATAATATTATATATTTTTTAAATATTAAGAAAAATATACAGGGTGTATCGGCACTAACCCGACAAACTTTAACCAGCTATTCCTTAGCATATTTGGAGTAAAAAATCTTATGCTGGTTAAAGTTTGTCGGGTACGTGCCGATACACCCTGTATGTATTATATTAGAGATGCTTATTTTTCAGGGGTTAATTTTTTTTAAATTTCGTTACCTACATAGAGCCTTTAGTTAATTAAGTCATATTTGTGCATCGCTTTCGGGGGAGGTTCAGTATGGTTGGGTTGGGTTGGGTTGGGTTAGGTTGGTTTGGGTTGGTTCGGGTTGGGTTGGGTTGGGTTGGGTTGGGTTGGGTTGGGTTGGGTTCTGTTGGGTTGGGTTAGGTTAGGTTCGGTTAGGTTAGGTTAGGGGGAGGTTAGGCTACGCTAGGCTAGGCTAGGCTAGGCTCAGGTTGGGTTTAGGTTTAAGGTTTAGGGTTAGGTTAGGGGGAGGTTCAGTATGGTTGGGTTGGGTTAGGTTCATTTGGGTTGGTTCGGGTTGGGTTGGGTTGGGTTGGGTTGGGTTGGGTTGGGTTGGGTTGGGTTGGGTTGGGTTGGGTTGGGTTGGGTTGGGTTGGGTTGGGTTGGGTTCTGTTGGGTTGGGTTGGGTTCTGTTGGGTTGGGTTAGGTTAGGTTAGGTTAGGTTCGGTTCGGTTAGGTTAGGTTAGGGGGAGGTTAGGCTACGCTAGGCTAGGCTAGGCTAGGCTCAGGTTGGGTTTAGGTTTAAGGTTTAGGGTTAGGTTAGGGGGAGGTTCAGTATGGTTGGGTTGGGTTAGGTAAGGTTTGGTATGCTTAGGATTACACAAACAAAAGCTTATCTGTGATAGTCGCCACTACGACTGAAATGGTTTTGGTTTTGTAAATATGCGGCCGGGCCAACCAACTACTAGTATATACTAGTGTAGGACAATACCAATAGAGGTGAGTACCTACCTATAATAGCCATTAGAGGCGCGAATACCTCCTAACCAGTCATTGCCCCCTGTAGGTACTACAGATCGATCACCGGCATTGGGCGAGGTGCAACCGCCGATAGATCTGGTGTGGCTCAACCGAATTTTAGTAAGAACATTTTGGTTTATTGTTATATCTGCCTTTCTTTGCAGATTTAAGTGTTGGTAACTTTTTGTAAAAAGTAAAAGGTTCTACTTAGAATTGTGTCTATTTACGTTACAAATAATAGATCTGGATTTAGCTACACTGTTCATTACCCGAGGGTTGGTAATTCTCTCGTTCGAGAAGCTTGTTCCCTGTCAATCTCATCTCACAATTAATTGTTACACTCTAGCGACATCTGTCGGACTCTGGAGCAAGCTTTATGACTAGCGCCATCTCTCTCTCTCTGGTTTCAATCCTGGGATTGGTTTACAGCAATTTCATCTAATCTCCTCTTCCATTCTTCCCTGTCTTGTGCGGCTCTTTTGACTTCTGCATATGATGAGCAGCGCACGTCCACCAGCAGGTCCTCCAGGTACTCTCGGCGTGGGCGTCCCCTAGAGTTGGTCCCCTCGGTCATACCCTCCATTACGACATGCAAGAGGCCTTCTTGTATAACATGAGCAAAATAACATTTCAGGACGGTCGGTCTAAGAGCGAGGTCGACAGCCGTATACATTAGGCTAGGCTTGCATTCAATAAAAGGTCGAAAATAATAGAATCGAATAATATAGACATGTAATAGAAAACTGAGAATACTCCTCATCAAGACCTATGTATAGAGTATCTTGATGTACGGCTACGAAACATGGTGCCTATCCGAAAGAGATAAACGGAGACTAGAGGCTTTTGAGATGTGGTCCTATAGAAGACTGTTAGGAATTTCCTGGAGAGACCATATTACAAATGAGGAGGTTCTCCAAAGAATCGAAGGAGGAAGGCACCTGCTCAGGCCTGCGATTCTGGAGTTGAACGATCAATCGTTTTCGTATGCGCCGTCTTCGAGTGAAAAACTACTAGTCGTCGCGACTAACTTTTTCGAATGTTTCAATTTTACGTATTCTTGAGCGTCGAACGGTCGAAGTTGGTAGAAGAGATGATTATATTGGCACCTCTGTGAATATTGTCTATGTTCCTGATGTTTTTGGGATTTTTATGGTGTGACTGTCAAACAGACAACAGTTATTCGTTATTCAAAACAGAAATGGCTGCGGGACAAATTACAAATTGCCAAAAGCAACTCTTAATAAGGAAGTTGAGTCCATTTTTTTTATTTTTTTTTATCAATGTTCGCATTCAAACTTAAATACTGGTATTTTTTTTTTTTTTTTTTAAGTTTGTTTTCATAGTTAAATTAATTCTCAAAGTTTAAATTTTATTAAGCCCGCCAAAACGAGCGGAATCCGAGCGGTAACAGGCGGGGTGTAGTGTGACGTCATTAGAACTGTGAAAACCACGTCGCTTAAGCATTATGTATGGAAAAAAATTTAATTCTTCAACAAGGAATTCCAGTAATTTTTTTACCAATGTTAACCGTCTATTATAATTGATGTTATTAAAAAAAAAAGAAAATTGATTAACGGCCGCTGTTCCCAATCCTAATAATCAAATTCTAAGCGAATCACCACTGCACTACGTAATTCCAACACACAATAATTGCTTAAGCAAGCCGCTCAGTCTAAGCCAGCCGGACAGCTGGATTAACCATTTAAGCAATATGTAAGGAAAAAACTAGTTACAAAAAGTGTCGACAGAGTGAAAAAATACCGCGAATGATCAAATGTCACTCTGACAATCGACAGTCGCGCTCCTTTCAGTTTTTTGTGTTGCATTTATCATTATCGTTTTAAAATGGATAGAGAAGTTTTAGACATTTTAGATATACTAGATATTGCGGAATGGGCCGAAGTAATCGATGAAAACATCGGGTTATACAGGCGGCGACAGGGTGTGGATGTCAATTACATCGAACTATTAAATGACAAAGAATTTTTTGACCGTTTTCGTATGACGAAAACGTGTTTTTTGTATATTTTGAACCTAATTGAGGAGAATTTAACTTATGCAAGCGAAAGGTAAGTTTTTATTTACGCAAGTGTCATTTTTGCGATCAATGTGCGAACTATTTTGCCCTTACCTCATGTCAGATCTGAAAACCTTTCTATTCTATCAATTTTATGTTATTATACCTTATTTCTTTTTAGAAACTGTCCAATTTTACCGTGCAATCAGTTGCTGATAGCATTACGCTTCTATGCGACGGGAAGTTTCCACATCACAAATGGAGACTTCTTCAAAATAAGTCCATCTGCCACCAGCAAGATAGTAAAAAAAGTGTCTTATGCCTTGGCAAGCTTGAGACCACTTTACATTAAATTGCCAGTAGGACAGGAGGTCGAAATTGTCAAGAGGGAGTTTTACGAAGTTGCAGGATTCCCTAATGTGATAGGTGCGATTGATTGCACTCACATCAAAATCCAATCCGTTGGTAAGTGCCAAACCAAATAAACCAATACATGTGTTGGTTGTGCCTGCATTGTTTTCTGTACAGTAACAAATAAGTATAAGTATGTATTGTGTTAACCATCTACTTTCTAAAACAGGCGGGTCAGAAGCTGAAACTTTCCGAAATCGGAAGGGATACTTTTCGTTAAATGTCCAAACAATATCAGACGCGAAGATGAGGATAAGAGACATAGTAGCCAGGTGGCCAGGAGCAACGCATGACTCGCTCATCTTCCAAGGTTGCCGCGCCAAAGCGGTCTTTGAGACCGGCCAATACCCAAATGGAGTACTCGTAGGAGACAGCGGATATCCATTAAAGGTATTAAATACACAACTTTAATGTTTTAATCAAATAAGATATTTGTATAACGTCAGTAAATTGTTCCGTTCCTTCTCACCTTTTTAAAATTCACGTCCTCGACCATCCAGATTGTAAATTCTGTGCTTTAGACGTGGGAACTTTAGATCACATATTTTTTGGTTGTCGCTCTCTAAATAAATATACTCTGTTCTACCAAGCGTAATCTAAAATTGCCCCCCCCCCCCCCATTCAACATCTCATCTATTCTAAAGTCTGAACTCGAATCCAATCTTCCATACGATTCTGAATTATGCACATTTAAATAAAATTAATATATTCATATTCACCTTTCCTTTCTCTGTAATTTTAAATGATAGCCTATAACAATCCTTGAAAGGTGAAGTCAGAAATATAAAAAAAAAAAAAAATTATTAAAAATACTGGGTTCAGTGTTTATATAGTTTTAATGACTTTTAAACAAAACATTTGCATAAAATAACATTAAAAATACTGTGTTCAGTGTCTACATAGTTTTTAACTTTCAAACAGGACATTTTCAAAACATAACTTGAAAAATAAGCAAGGAACGTACGTTATAATCTCTTTTCATAATTTAACTATTGCAAAAAGTTTTTTGGCAATGTGGTATGTAAGAAAAATTTAATTAATTACACAAGAGACGTTTGCATAACATAACTTTTAAAATATTGTGTTCAGTGTTTACATAGTATGTAATGACTTTCAAACAAGATCTTCCTAAAAACATAACTTGAAAAATCAGCAAGGAACGTACGTTATAATCTCTTTTCATAATTTAACTATTGCAAAAAGTTTTTTGGCAATGTGGTATGTAAGAAAAATTTAATTAATTACACAAGAGACATTTGCATAACATAACTTTTAAAATATTGTGTTCAGTGTTTACATAGTATGTAATGACTTTCAAACAAGATCTTCCTAAAAACATAACTTGAAAAATCAGCAAGGAACGTACGTTATAATCTCTTTTCATAATTTAACTATTGCAAAAAGTTATTTCGCAATGTGGTATGTAAGAAAAATTTAATTAATGACTTTTAAACAAGAGACATTTGCATAACATAACTTTTAAAATATTGTGTTCAGTGTTTACATAGTATGTAATGATTTTCAAACAAGATCTTCCTAAAAACTTGAAAAATCAGTAAGGAATGTACATAATCTCCGCGTTCACAGATGGCGCTAATTTAATTATTATTACAAAAATGTTATTGGGTAATGTTAAATGTAAGAATAAGTTTAAAAACATACAAAGTTATATAAAATTATTAAATGAAGAATGCACATTTCAACGCGCATCGTTCGCAGATGCTCCAGTTGCTCGATTTTAAGGACATTCTGAAAAAGAAAACAGTATAATATTATTACAAAAATATTAATGTTTTATTTCAGACATATCTCATGACACCATACAGGAATCCTGAAACACCTGTCCAACAAAACTATAATGAAAGACACATTAAAACCAGAAACGTTGTGGAAAGACAATACGGATTATGGAAAAGGAGGTTTCCTGTCTTATCGAACGGCCTGCGACTAAACCTCAACACCACAATGGCAGTGATAGTCGCATGTGGAGTTCTGCATAACATATGCATCAATCGTGGGGAGGAACATCCACAAGATTGGATCAATGGCGTTGACGATGTTCCAAACAATGTCGCAGAATTGAACAATGCGGGGAACGTTGCAAATTTAAAAAGAGACGTGATTGCAAATAATATGTACAATGTATGAGCACTACTCGTAGTTGGTATGTTTTTGAACCTGCAATCCAAAATGAGTGTTACTTGCTATTTCTTGTTTTTTCTATTTAAGAAAATAAATAAGTATTTCTTTAAGAGTAGATAATAAGTTTGATGAATATTTAAATAAAAATAATAAGTAAACAAAACAATTACCACTTCTTAATTTCTTTAGGGTGATCTCTTTGGCCTCCCTCTCCAACCTTACAACGGCAAGTTGCTCTTTTAATATATCATGGCGAATTGCCCATTCCGCTGCCTTCGCGAGTCTCTCCTCTTGTATCATCTCCAAAACAAGTTTTTCTTGGGCGGCTTTGGTAGAAATTATTTCTGTTGTCATTTCTGACTGGACCTTTGCCTTCGCCTCCATGTCTTGCATGTCCTTAATTCTCGTTCCTTCCGCTTCAAGCTTGGCGGCTGCTATTTTATGCAAATCAGCGAGAAGAGAGTCCTTCGCTGATTTCTTCAAACACAGCCGCCTCTTGAACGCCTTCCTAGGAACTGAAGGGGGGACGGTTAGTGAGGACGTAACTGGAGTGGGGGGAATTTCAGATGGCAGTGGGGAGACAGCTGGTGCCGACATCACGGGATGAATGGCCTGACTCTGAACGGTTAATGGGGGGACAGCTTGAACCGACATCTCGGGAAATGTGAAAATCGGATTTTCTTCCTAAACAAAAGATAAGAAGAATATCAACAAAATTCAAATATAACTGACATATTTATTTATAAAGAAACAAACAGTACATTGATCACATTGGTGAGAAAATTTACAGATATTAATAATATTTCATGGTTGGTACCTATGATATGTTTCTCTGTAGTGTCTTATTTATGGTATGTATATTTATTAATTATTGGGTGATGTGCGTAATGGGTAGGTGTGTGTGTTGTATGTGTGAGTATGTTTGTAGATGTGAGAAGTGGTGATGTGAGAAGTGGTGATGTGGGAAGTGATGATGTATGCACATTGAACTGTTTATATTATTGACATTATGCTCTTTTTAAATTTGGGCAGTGAATCGGAGAAAATGTCGATGTTAGAGTTTAGGCAAATATTATTTAACGTTTTGTAATTCAGCGTGTGGAATAGTTCTGTGTGGCGCGCATGTCTTAAGGGTATATCAACATGAATTAGGGAAACAAGTTAAGTACAGTCGATGTTATTATTTAAAATTCTGTGTATATGTTTCCTTTTGTTGAAAAGTTTGAAATGTACATTCAAAGTTATTGTTGAATTTGATGGTAAGATATTTTATAATTTTTTTTTTAAATATAGTATTATATATATTATCCTTCAATGTGATTGAGAAGTCAGTAAAAATTAAATAAAATTACCAATATCCAGTCCTCAGTCTCTACTGATTCCAGTTGATGCTGTCCTACGAGTACCGTGTTAGAGTTGGCTGCGTTGGTAGTTGGCTCGCTCACATCATTTGAATCAAACCTTTCAAAATACAATAGAAGGACTTGAGAGTAAAATCATATAATATTTAGCAAGCAAGAAGTAACATACACAATCCAACTACAATGTACAATGCATGATAAGCTTTCAGATTCCACTACGTAATACTACAAAACTAACTAACTAGTAACTAACCATCAGGCCGTTTCTCCGCAGGGGTAGGTACAGTGGACACTGGACAGACCGCCAAACAACTCGCTCACACCACACACTCTTTGCCTCATTCATACATACTCTTCTATTATTCTGACTCTTGACATAGCCCGTCTCAAGTAACTGATACACTTGATCGTGCCATGTCTTCCTCGGGCGTCCCCGACTTCTTCTACTATTCACATTTGCGTCAAATATTCTTCTTACACTACTTTCTTCATTCTTCACTCGACATGCCCAAACCATCTTTATACTACAAGTTGGGATTTATTCCTGTGCAGAAATTCTGGTACTAACCACCACATCTGATTATTACTGAGGCAGTTCATTTATGTATAATACTATATAAGTAATTTTTAATATTCTTATGTAACGGCCAATAAAAGAGCGTTAAAAAGAAAAAAAATTTAAACTTACTGGTTTTCCAGGCCGGAAGAACTTATGCCAATTGCTGCTTCGACCTTTAATAATACAGGGTCCTCAACATCTTGGCTGGGCCCTCCCCCAGTACCAAATATGTGGCAACGGATGCTGGCCCTCTGTGTTCTGGCTTCCCTTTTTAAATTGTCCCAAGCCTTTTTGAGAGCAACGAGCGATCTGCAATGATTTAAAAGATTAGAAGAAATAATTTGGCCTCATTCCCTTCAAGCATCGTCTCATACACAGTTTGGTTATTCTGACTTTTGACATGGCCCGTCTCAAGTATCTGGTTCACTTGATCGTGCCATGTCTTCTTCGGGCATCCCCGACTTCTACCATTCACATTCGCGTCATAATATATGTCTCATTCGCTCTAATACGAAACAGAATTGAGCTAGGAAAACCCGAGATACGAAACAGAATTGAGGGACAAAATGAAGCTTGTTAATTTCATCTGAATTTGAAGAAGACACAATATTATATAAGCGCCCTTGAGGTGATTTCTCACGAAAACGGCGCTATATAAATTAGCCAAATATTATTAAGATAAATCACATACCGTTGAGATGAGCTCCCGCTGTTAAACTGGACTAAAACGTTGTTCCAAGCGGCATCCTTTACTCTCGTATTCAACAAATAACTCGGACCGCCCGTTGATTTCGATAAAAGTGCCGGCGACGATGTAATGAGCTCTACCAGCCTCATCTTATCATTTTGTGTGAAGTTCTTCGCACGCTTTGCTTTGATCTCCATTTTAAGATTTGTTTGTGTTTGTTTTGCTGTCGCACGGAAAAAAAACTTACGTCGATCTGCCAAATCAAATGGGAAGTCCCGATTGTGGCATCACGTTCAAATTGTCACTTTATTTTTAATATATTATATACGTTAGTTTAAAAAATATGAAATACCAGTTTATAGATAACGGTATTTAAAAGAAGTAATGTATATTAATAAGAGCTACAATAATTAACTCTTTAATATTAATTAAACATAGAAAGTTTTTAATTTGATGTCATTTTATTGTCTATGCTAATGTTCGGTAGTGTGTGGGGCTACTTAAGATTTTCAAAGATAAAATGATTGGGAACAACGCAAATCGAACGTTCCCTGCAAAATGCTTAAAAATCGCTTGGCTTAGCAAAAACAAAGATTTGAACTTAGATAACGATTAAAAAGTTGGGAACAGCGGCCGTAAGATTTCATAGTTAAATTAATATTTTAAGTTAGAATATTTGCTTTTCACGCCCGATACGGTACTTGTACGGTATCGCCGTCGCTACTTGTTGACGTTCCCCGCGCGAATTCAGGACCACCGCGCAGAAAAGTAAAGACCAAAAGTAAAATAACGGTTTACAGCCCAGTTCACTGTGAGACTTTTCTGAGCGGCCGGCGGCCTGAAGTGTATCACATGCTTTGTGACATGTATAATAATAAAAACATCTAAGTTATGCAATAAACAACATATTATTATAAAGCACTATACGAATATGTATCTTTAGAAATCCATTTCATATAATAATAATAACAAATACGTACATATATTTGACAAACCCAAATAAACCTTTGGCCTATACACCTCTCTCATCTAAATCGACCATCTCTCATGTAATAGAAAGAGATGCACCATAGGTGTTCCGTTGTACGTACAAGTCACGACACATGTGACGACAGAATTCTTTCGACCAATCGTGGAGCGTATACAGTATATTGCTATTGAATGCTTTTTCAAGAACGTTTAACTAATTGTAAGAATAATAATATAGAAATATATTTATATATTTAGAATCGATATTTTTTGATCTACATGAACATATTTTTTATAAGTCAAAATATTTTTCACTCAACTTCCTTATTGAGCTTGTAAGCTCCAATAAAGACTTAGTAAGTGGGAAATTTTCACCCACTTTTACATTTGCGGAATCCGCGCGGTAAAACAAAAATTGACAGCTAGACTAGATTTTGACGACAGCCAATTCCATAGAAACGCCAACAACCTACCACTCGCTGCCCTGTTTCTACTGTTTATACCCAGTAGTTGTTGCGTGGAATGATTTTTGACGTTTGGCGTCGAAGTATGTACCTTCGACCAATTTCGGGAATAGCAACGACGACCAACGTACGTACTTTCGACGGCGATTACGAGCGCCCTCGATTTAGGAATAGAGCCCCAGGACCTTGCCCGAAAGGCGTGCAAGATGGATCGGCCATGTTATACGACAAGAAAGCGCGATCTATAGATTAAATACTCAACTTATTACCATACATCACAGTTATGATTGGTAGACGTACGAAGCATTTATTTGGATTGATCTGTGGATTGTTAAAATCATCGATTATAGACAGCATTTACGTTTTTATGGAATCAAGTTTTAATTATATCGGAATAACTTTTCGTGAAGATTATCTAATATTTAATCATGGACGGAGAAAGATGAGCATTGCTAATTTATTAAGAATCTCTTGATATTTCGTAATGCGGTTAAAAACGGGATTACAGGCCCTCGACGAATGAATTAATAAGGTTCCTATTTTTTAATGATAAACTAATGTTTATAAGACAAGATTTTATGCATAGCATAAAGGATAACAAATAATTAGTCGCCTGAAATATCAATACAAAATGAAAATATCTCCTGAGTAAAAATAAATGCCGCCAACGGAAATTGAACCCGTGCCTTCTGATGTCCGGTCAGGTGCTCTGAAACCACTGAGCTATGTCGGCTTATTTCCAACCCGCCAAATGATTCAACATGTACTAGTACCTCAATCAACAATTACTGCTTATTATATTTTTTCCACCTGTAAACAACCAACTTTATTTTTGTAGGAAAGGCATTTTTAGGGCTAAATTTCTCACTAGATGGCGTCGAGATATATTATATCTTCATTTATTGGTGAAATATTTTTGACTTGTCAAATAATATTATTTTTTCAATGATAAACTAATGTTTATAAGACAAGGTTCAATTTATCTTTACTCTGGATATATTTTCAATTTGTATTGATATTTTAGGCGACTAATTATTGCTTATAATAAGTTTCTTGTTGATTTTTTTACTTAATACGACTGTTTTATCACCATATCACTACACGTGTATATAAAAATCCTTTTTACGCATTTCGTCATTATATATTATCAAGATAAATGCAGGAGCATGAACACGTGTTCCGATATATTATGAATTTAATATACATTTATCAGGAAACGGCCTGCCAACCCCTTTTTAACTGGAATACCCAAAATTCTAAGATGTTTTTTTATTTGTCGTATCTCGTCTCTATTTGGCAGCAGTATAGTCGGCACTTTTGATGTATGGAAGTGAGGCATGGAACTGGCAAAGAAAGGATGAAAGTAGATTGAATGCTGTTGAAATGAGATCCCTGAGGCGTATGTGTGGTAAAACCATGTTTGATCGTGTGAGGAATGTGGAGATCCGCAAAGAGTGCAAGGCTGATGTAAGCGTAATGAGTAAGATTAAGAAAGGGACGCTTAGATGGTTTGGGCATGTAGAGCGAATGAGCGAAGAAAGGAGTGTACGGAGGATATATGATGCAAATGCGAATGGTAGCAGAAGTCGGGGACGCCCGAGGAAGACAAGGCACGATCAAGTGAATCAGATACTCGAGTCGGGCCATGTCAAGAGTCAGAATAATAAGAAGAGTACGTATGAATGTGAATGAGGCAAGAAGTGTGTGTGTGTGTCAAGACCGAGTTGTTTGGCGGTCCGTCCTCTCTGCCTACCCCTGCGGGGAAACGGCGTGATGGTTAGTTAGTTAGTTAGTTAGTTAGTAGTCGGCACTTTGCGGACGACCCACAAAACCGAGCCATTATATTATACAACCAGAAGACGTGGTAATCTCATCTATGCGACGTAACACTGTGTTGAAAACTGTTGTTGCACATCGCCTTGTCACCACCACCGCCCACCATTGCTATGTATTAGTCTTTCTTTGCTATCGCGACGTAAATTTCTCTACACAAGATGTATTCATTACTAGCGATGTGCCGTTTCCCCTCTTTTGCCATCTGACATAGATTTTGTAACATTATCTACTTTCATATATTTGGGTAGGTTAGTGAAGGGCACCGAGGAGATAAAAAGATAGAAGCGTATTGTGGGCGTGTCTTCGTGTCTGATGTAAGATCAATTTTATCTTCCTGAGCTGCAATCAATTTCATTAGCCTCTCTAGTGACTAGAAATTGATCGGTATCACAGACATAGGAATTAATAGACGAGAAGATAATGGCGAGGGGTAAAATCAACTGTTGAAGAACGAAGGGCGTAAGGCTGACTGTGATTCGTCAATAAATCAATCTGACAGTAAATAGGCATCTCGCATTATAATATCACCATTTACTTCTTAAAAGTAAAATCTGCTTTTGAATGAATAGACATTTTTACATGTGAGCGCAAATTACTCGCCACGTTATGAACAAATTTGCGAAGTCCAAATTTGGCAAAAAAATTCGGTTCTATTTTCAGAGTCGAATATTTCGTTTAAGTATTTAGTTAAGACACTTTTATAAATGTTCATAATTTACTTCCCAGCAACCAACCAGCTTTGTGTTTCGCGTCCAGACGTTTCTCGATGTGATAGTATATGTTTCTAAAACTGATCTATATTATACGATGTGAATATGCTTAAAATAAAGTAAAATAATGCTTATATATGGAATGTAATACGACAATTGGGTTTATTCTCTTTTTCACATCTATTTTTACAAGTTTTCATAGTACAAGTCAACATTTTGCCGTGTTATTTCGTAAAATGAACCGATGATGCCTCGACCATAGTTCGCACAAGAATGATGACGTCACGTTTTCAAATTTCACTTGAGGCCATACGCGAGCACAGCCGGCTCCAATGGAACCGGTATGGGGAGTGGGGATAATACGCTTTTAATCACTTAGGGCAGGTCTACTAATATTCATATGTCTATGGTAGGTAGGTATTTAGATACCACCTTGCAAATCGTATGATTTCAGATGAAATTATAGATTTGGTTTATCAAATACGCGTTGCTCGACTTTTCTGCACTTTCTATAAATATAATATGCATGTCAACCGGTCGGTGGCCGAGTTGACATCGCGTTTGGGTCCCACCCAGGCGTAGTGTGTTCAATTCCTCGGCTGGCTAAGTCCTCCATCACAACACAAGCAACATTTTCAGCTTCCTTCTGTGGTAGTAGGAGATTTTCAAATATTGTCAGGTTATTCGTAACCCGGGAATATTTGTCTTTCTTTTAAAAAAAAAAAAAGTTTATATATCTATAAACCTTCCGGAATAAATTCTCTAACTGCCAGTGAAAACCCTATCAAGATCCGTTGCGTAGTTTAGAAGAACCGAGCGCACAACAGACAGAAGTTTATTTTATACTATTGAGAGTTTTGAGAAGAGAAAATTAGAAACTTACTTTTTTGGACACGAGGTCCACTGTTCAAAAGTTCAAGTCGGTACAGATCACACTTCTAGGAATTGGGTGTTTCAGTGTTGATGGGCATTATCGAAATGTCCATTTCAAAACAGCTGTTGTTGTTTTATGATTTGATTGTTAGTTAGGGTTATTGCCTGATTGGCAATCTAATTCAAATACAGGTTTTTTAATATTCACGGTATGGCTTGCAAATGTTAAAAGTGTGTGGTCAATAAGAGGAAGCTACAAGCCAAAAATGTGTATATTCTAGGTACACCTTATATTGTAGGTAATAGGCATTAAAATCGCTTGACAAACGGAGTCTAGAAACGTTCGATTTCAAGCACAAAACTGGTTTTTATTTATTTTGTAAATAATTTTATGGGAAAGCAAAAAATTTAATCAAGTGAAACTGTCACAGATAATCTTAGCTATTTACGGTATTTTTTAAAAGTTGTTACCTTTACGCGATCAAACATTTCTATTGATACAATAGATTTTTTTAGTAGTTTACATTTATATTTTTTATTGAGTAATTTATTATTTTTATTTGTATTCCACTCAAGCGAAACGATAGGAAAATCTTCAATTTATATAATGCATATTTTTTGCTAATCGTAATGTTTACCAATTCGTTATAAAAATTAATCAAAATAATGATTTAGCATTAAGCTTCGCCTGAACGAAAAATTTAAATTAAAACTATTTTTACAACATCCTTTTTTTCATATCAGGACCCATACGAAATATCTTCTCGTTACACGATTATTATTTTCATATTTACGATTTCCTACAGATACTTGCCATAAGAAAAGAAATAATATTTTGGGACGGTACTCAATCATAACCCCTTGAAAATAAGCTGTGTCACGTGCTTGGCCATTATCCAATCGATGTTTCTGTTTACTTGTAATGTAAGTTTATTTTATTTATTTTTTATATTTCGCTAGAGCAATCCCGAATTAGAATGAGTTACAAAACTCATTGTAGGACCAGATAAACTTACAATAGATAGGTGGGAGTTACATTTTTACATTGGTATTAAGTTACGTAAAATGACGAGAGATGACTGATGTCTAATAATGTACGCCATCTTAACCTTTCCCTTACTGTGCTAAAAAAATACACGCGTTACGGTGCTGTGTAGTCAATACACATCTCAAAATAAGCGATTTAATATGGGAAAAATATGAATATTCATAGCTAATCGATTATGTTTATTATATTTTATATCAAAAGTGATAATAATTGTAATTTAATTGCTAAAAACATGAAAAAACCATCGGCAGATGCTAAAGAAACGTGAGAGGGGTCCACATCTAACGACGGCTCGCGGCCAACTGGCTAACACAAACACAGCTTTGCGGTCGTAGGTATCGATGGACTAAATGAAAAGACAAATGCAGACGTGTGGATGTCTCATGTTCCTGCATAACGAATTAATGCGGGACATCAATAGCGTGTCATTTCCTCGCACACTCTTCGCGTATTTAGTATCACACAGTTGATTGTATTGGTGTATTTGTTCCCGATTTTTAACAAAAAACTCTGATTTTTAATTGAATTTGAAAACTATGTAATATATTATTTTTTAATTCAGTGCATAAATGTATAACGGAGGAATACCTTAAATCTGAACCCAGAATTTATTATATTTATAGAGTTATTAAAGTTATTAGAAGCAATGTGTAGTAAATACACACCACAGATGAGGAAAGGTTTTAAACTGTACGAAAATCGGTACCAAGCATAGACATATGAATATTAGTAGACCTGCCCTAAGTGATTAAAAGCGTATTATTCCCCACTCCCCATACCGGTTCCATTGGAGCCGGCTGGGCTCGCGTATGGCTTCCCGTGAATCTTGAGAATGTGACGTCATCATTCTTGTTCGAACTAGCGTCGAGGCATTTTATGAAATAACATGGCAAAATAGTGGCTTGTGCTATGAAAACTTGTAAAAATAGATGTGAAAAAGAGAATAAACCCAATTGTCGTATTACATTCCATATGTAAGCATCATTTTAAGCTTATTCACATCGTATAATATGAATCAGTTGTAGAAACATATACTATCACATCGAGATACATCTGGTCGAATGTAGCGATTCTCAAGTGTGCGCATCGTTGTTACTGGGAAGTAAATTATGAACACTTATAAAAGTGTCTTAACTAAATACGTAAACAAAATATTCGACTCTGAAAATAGAAGAATTTTTTTTTTGCCGAATTTGGACTTCGCAAATTTGTTCATAACGTGGCGAGTAATTTGCGCTCCCATGTAAAAATGTCTATTCATTCAAAAGCAGATTTTACTTTTAAGAACTAAATGGTGATATTATAATGCGAGATGCCTATATACTGTCAGATTGATTTATTGATGAATCACAGTCAGCTTTACCCCCTTCGTTCTTCAACAGTTGTTTTTACCCCTCACCTTTAATTTCTAGTCTATATATTCATATGTCTGTGGTACCAAGCATACCTTCTTCTTCTTTATGTGCCGTATCAGGTCCCCCCGACGTTGGCGATCACTCTTGAAAATGTCTCTTTGTCTTGCGCTGCCCGGAATAGCTCCTCCACACTTCTAATGCCGGTCCACTCTCGTATGTTTCGCAGCCAAGACATTTGTCTCCTACCAGGCCCTCTGCGACCCTCTATCTTGCCTTTCAAAATTAACTGGAGCAAGTGATACTTCTCCCCTCGAAGTACATGACCCAGATATGAAATTTTCCTGATTTTTATTAATCTAAGCAGTTCTCTCTCTGCTCTAGCCCGCCTGAGAATTTCTGTGTTGGTGATCATGTCGGTCCATGGTACTTTGAGTATTCTCCGGTGAAGCCACATTTCAAAAGCCTCTAACCTGTTCATGGTATTTACTTTCAAGGTCCATGTTTCACATCCATACAACAAGACCGACCACACATAACATTTTAGCATTCTCTGCCTTAGTTTTAAGCTGATATTATCATTGCAGAAGAGGGATTTCATTTTAATGAACCAAGCATACCAACTAACAAAATAGAATACGTACTTTTTTTCCATGCACTTGAAAAGCACCTGGACGTAGCAATTCTAGAACATTTCGAAGCCGCGGAGTGAGGAGGAAGATGTACGAGAAACGCCAGAACCTACTGAACTTTTTAAAAGACTTATCCCGTTCCTTGACTCATCAAACACCCCCCAAAAATCACAAGCTTAACAAACATTGAATAATAATTGTTCTTTATGCACCACTTCGCACACAAATAAGTTCAAAAGTTAGTCATTCAAGATGGGTACCAGGCAATTTCCCATGACCCTAGATTTGGCTTCAATGCCATTCATACAAAATCGCACTAATGCTCTTTCCAGGCTTTTTAGTTCCATGCCTTTTTTCATCCCGAATAGACAAATAGATGAAATAGCATGGTGTAAAACGGGTATAATTCATATGACATACACAAAGTTTATTGATGACTGACATATAAAATGCCAACGTTTGATGATGTTTCAGCAAAAAACCTTTACGAAATAAGTAGGTAAATGTTACTGACTCTAATGAGTACTAGTGACGAACAGCTGACGATGAATAATTATTTTTTAGTGTTGTTGTTTTTTCTTACATCAATACACAAGAAGACGGAAGTGAATCAATGATTGGTTGTAGATGCGCTTAAAATAGATATTCGTAATCTGAAAAAAACTATGAACAATGAGGTATATAGATAGTCAGCTTTGGCGTTCGAAGTACGGGCCACGCATATCGGATCATTGTCCGATGTGATATATCACGGGCTATCAAGCACTCGTCGGGCACAGGTACGCCAACATGCACGCTGAGAAATTGTACAAGTCGAACTGGAAAATATAGGGAGAGCAATGGTATAATCTTTCATCGGTAAGTAGTGTTTTACCATAATCATTAGTCGTGTAAATTGACTTATTAATGTTAAAAACTCGTGGAGCATTTGAAGGCCGGTCACCTTCTACTGCCTTCGACTCTTCATTGAGTTCGTTCGCAGTCGGATTCGGGCCACATCGACAGCCGCCACATTCACCTTCCTACTTCCCGCATGATAACAATATTTCATACTGATGTTGCAAGGAATGTAGACTCTATTTATATAAAACTCAATGGAGGACTATGAAGGAAAAATCATCGAGTTAAACCTACTTAACCCAGTTAATTAAGTTTTTGTTTCATCACTTTCCATGACTTTATATAACTTTTTAAAGATGTGATGAATTATCATTGTGATGATTTTTCCGGTCACCAAAAATACATTACATATATATTACATTGATGAGTATAACCCTTAAAATAAGTTAGAAAGAAATGTTGCTCCTATATATATGTTTCTGTGATATTGTGGGTATTTATATTATTACGAATTTTGTTGTTAGTTTACAAATACACTTACCTACCTCTACTAATGTTCATGTGTTTGTTATTATTATATAAAAACTATCACATCTGTAGTTACGGTTATTTATAGATAGTCGTATATAGAACAATCACTTGGTTCGTATGAAAATTTCAACACTAGTTATTTAGAACAATGACCCTTTCAACAATGTAGTATTTCAATTGGAAAGCGTTTTGTATTATGTTATTATTTCTCAACATTAGATTGTCCAAAGAAGCGAAGCTAGCAGTCCACAATGGAGTGTTGGTATCTACCCTGATGTATGGCAGAGGAAGGATGAAAGTAGACTGAATGCTGTAGAAATGAGATCCTTGAGGCATAAGTATGGTAAAAACCTTGTATGATTGTGTGAGAAATTCGGAGATCCGCAAAGAATGCAAGGCTGATGTAAGCATAATGAGTAAGATTAAGAAAGGGACGCTTAGATGGTTTCGACATGTAGAGCGAATGAAAGAACAAAGGAGTATAAGGAGAATATATAACGCACATGTTAAAGGTAAAAAGAAGCGAAGTTAGCAGTCCACAACGGAGTGCTGGTACCCACCTTGATGTATGGAAGTGAGTCATGGAACTGACAAAGAAAGGATGAAAGTAGATTAAATGCTGTTGAAATGAGATCCCTGAGGCGTATGTGTGGTAAAACCATGTTTGATCGTGTGAGGAATGTGGAGATCCGCAAAGAGTGCAAGGCTGATGTAAGCGTAATGAGTAAGATTAAGAAAGGGACGCTTAGATGGTTTGGGCATGTAGAACGAATGAGCGAAGATAGTAGTGTAAGGAGGATATATGATGCAAATGCGAATGGTAGCAGAAGTCGGGGACGCCCGAGGTAGACATGGCACGATCAAGTGAATCAGATACTCGAGTCGGGCCATGTCAAGAGTCACAATAATAGAAGAGTATGTGTGAGACGATGTAAATGAGGCAAGAAGTGTGTGGTGTGACCGAGTTGTTTGGCGGTCCATCCTCTCTGCCTACCCCTGCGGGGAAACGGCGTGATGGTTAGTTAGTTATTTAGTTAATGTTAAAGGTAGAGGAAGTCGGGGACGCCCGAGGAAGCCCTTGTAAGGCCATGTCAAAAGTCAGAATAACAGAATAGTATATGAGACGATGTATAAATGTGAATGAGGCAAGGAGTTTGTGCCAAGACCGAGTTGTTTGTCCGTCCTCATCGTTAGTTAGTTAGTTATGTAATTATTCTGTTATGTTTGATTGACCCCAATGAACTCGATTTGGTTTTATTCTTTGGATAATTAGAGAAAATGTAATAATTCTGCTTCGTTACGTTCTCAACCTACATTAATATTACGTAGGTAAGTTACGTAAAATTAAATTAAATTAAAGACTTAGGCATCATTTTCCAATCAAATCTTTCTTTTGTTATCTCTAACAAGGGTTTACAAATGTTGGGATTTATAACTAGGTTAACTAGAAATTTCAACAATATTTAGTGTATTAAAATGTTATATTTTGCCTTTGTTATACGTCAAATTAAATACAATTCTCCCGTCTGGAACCCACATTAGAATATTCATGTAAAAGCTATTGAAAGAATACACAATAAATTCTTAAGTTTTAAAGAGTATTCCAGCAATTTTGTTGAACTACAACACTATTTTAAATGAAATGAATATGCTTAAATTGTCTGACAGAAGGATTTTCACTGAACTGGTATTTCTATATGAAATTCTAAATGATGCATTTTATAGTCCAGAATTGATGGCTTTGATAAGCTTTTGGTTTCCACTACGTAATACTGGATGTCGAGGTTTATTTCAGTGCAGAAATTCTGGTTCTAACTACCATATATGTGTTCCTCAATGCCTAGAATACTTATGGAGGAAAATAATTACAATTATAGTTGCTTGTGTGGCACGTAGCGCCGTCTTGTTGAAAGTAAACGTTGTCCAGATCAATACCATCCAATTCCGGCCATAAAAATAATTAATCATCTCTCGATAGCGCAATCCATTCACCGTAACTGTTGCTCCAGCCTCATTTTCGAAAAAGTAAGGTCCAATGACTCCGCCAGACCATAAACCGCACAGTCACACGTTGAGGATATAGAGGCTTTTCAACAATAACTCTTGGGTTTTCCGAGCCCCAGATGCGACAATTTTGCTTGTTGACGAAGCCACCGAGGTGGAAATGGGCCTCATCACTCGAGATGATTTGCATTTGATTCACTCAAGTGAATTTTAATAATTTCAATGCGTTGTTGAAGCGTGTATCGTTCCATTTTTATTAATGGCGTAGTTTCTACTTGTCAAATGTCAAAAAATGACAGCTTCAAAAGTAACATCTACCGAAATAGCGGGCTATTTAAATTAACACCTCTTATTGGAAAACCCTGTATAATACATGGGTATTATATTTATTGAAAGTAGAGAAAATTCGAGCAACGCAAGATACACGTCAGCTAGTATGTATATATATACTCGTATAAAATGTTAAACCGCTTTAATTTCAGTGTTGCTTATCTCTCGAGCGGTGATTGACGTAAGTGGGCGGTAACTAATAAAAATAACTCCTTCAACCAAGATAAACAACCATTTACGATACGTTAATGGTTGTTTAACCATTTACGATACGTGATGGTTGTTTATTAGTTGTGTAAAATTAAAAAAAACCGCTAATAGTAAGGCCCTTAGAATATAAGTACGAGAACAACCACATGAAATGGAGCACGGAGTTTATTATATTTATTGGTAAAAGGGGAAGGTTGATATGGACCTCTCGGCGGTAAGGCTATTAGTAACTGGGTGGATCCGGTCTGTTCAACATCTACCCAGTTTTGTTGATATATTTGTACTTCTGACACGGGTTCAAGCAGCCCATCTACTTAGTAAAAGATAATACTGTGTCACGTGCAACTTATTAAGGAATTCTCGTAACAAATATCGGAGGCACGTGCCCAGTATCAAGACTTAGCATGTATTTGACATCGGTCATGTAAGGCAATGTCTTATTTGTCAACTATGTGAATTTGATGATACACGTGACTGGGCTGCTCGTTATGTAGATACATTAGGCAGGAGTAATTTTTATTTATTTTTAGAATTTCAAGTTCTGGTCTGTTATTGAGTACTTTGGATTGTGTCATTCCTCCTAGTACTAGAATGCGACCGTTGACCCACCTTTCAATGTGTGTCGCAGGCTACCACTTCTATGGCCGGCTCGAATCCTGCGAGCAGTGCTTATTCTTAATAATAATAATATTTGGATGACTTGTATAGCGCCGTTTTTGCGCAAAATCACCACAAGGGCGCTGTACAAATTTATAATACATTTCTACAGTGATCTATGTTATTAACTAACTATTTATGGAGATACTATACAGTACAATACTTACCTGGTAGGTCACTTGAGATTAACACTTAATCAACATTAACTAATTGTTTATTAGCGAAATTTAGATACAGGATTTAGGACATATTTGGAAAATTTGATATAACTGGACTTTCTCTCAGGAATGGTATATTTAATTTAAGGGTATGACAGCTTAAAAAGGTAAGTTTTTAGTTTAGACCTGAATTCTGTTGGACTTGTTATGGATCTTAGTTCCGGAGGGAGTTTATTCCGACCCTTTCCTTGCTAGTCCGTCAGTCCGTTCGTTTCCGTCGATACCTTTATGTAATGATATAGTTTACTAAATGGGGTATATATGTAATTAATTATCGCACGTGTGGATTTAGTTGCTACTACGTATGAACTAGCCACTTAACGAAGCGTGTACTTGAAAAGTTTCAATGCCACGAAGAAAAAAACCCTTTTATATTAGTCCTGGGTCGATCGTGAATGACCCGCTCATGGAAACCCGCTCACGAGCCACCAAAGAGCGAGCGGGATATTTTTTTGTTAGCATCCGGGTTTCGCGACCCACTCTCGCGACCCGGGTGCCGGTGTGGCTAGGCGAGCAACCATAGATAAATGTATGAGTGAGCGAGCGATAATTTTTAATTTTAATTTTATTTATTTTTTTATTTAATATTTGTATGTTTTTTACAATAAATATACAATTATACATATTATACAGTGTTATCAAGGTAAATAATAATAGCTTTTCCTCACCATAAAGAGACAAGGCTCTTGTGTTTGGTGAGTGAATCCTAGCTCAATTATATGGAATCATGTAAGTAAGTAAATAATATATTTGCAAAACCAAAGGGATAAGTAAGAAATAGGCAAGATTTATCAATAATACAGTTTCAAGATTTGAAGGAAATAATAATAAGAGTAAGATATGGACTTTTATAGTAGTTTTAGGTAATTTTTTAATTTTATTTTAATTTCCTGAATATCTTAAATATTTTTTAGATATAATGGAAGGATGTTAAAATATGTTATACCTAGATAGAGATAGGTATTTTGTGTGTGCTTTGTATTAAGTTTTGGGATTTTGATAGTTTTTGATATCTTACTGATGAATTGAATTGTAAGTTATTTAACTGTATTTCTTTATAAATTTGTAGAATTGAATATTTTTTTTATATATATTGTCTATTGTGGGTACATTGAATATTGAAAAGAGAATCTCAGTAGAAAATTTGGATGGTTTTTTCAATATTACTTTAATTATCAATCTTTGAACTATTTTAAGTGGATTTAATATACACGGTGTCCGGAAACTCGTAGTACAAGCGGGAAACTGAAGAATCTACACCACATGGGGAACCCAAAAAAACATAAAGTTTTTTAATTTGAGCATTTTCAAAAAAAAAAAAAAAACCAAAAAAAAAATATTTTTCGGCTATTTTAGGGTTAAAGTTTTTTCTGGTGTTTAGGGTTGAATAACAGATGTTTTAACCCTGCAGAGCAGAAATATTTTATGATTACACCGGGTTAAATGAAGGGTGATTTCAAAATAATGCTTCAAATCCGAGTTTCTTCATTTGTTTTACTTTCAAATAGTTTTAATTAGTTGGGTACTTTGATCTTCAGTAATAATTTATAAGAATTTGATTAAAAAAAATAAAAAAAAAATCAACTTCAAACTTGATTTACTCGATAACGAAAGCTCAAATAAAAAAAATATATACTACAAAATCGACTCCAAATGTGATGTAGATTCACCAGTTTCCCGCTTGTACTACGAGTTTCCGGACACCCTGTATTGTTATAAGTTCCTCCCCAGCCAATAATACCATATTGTAATATAGATTGTACAATTGCATAGTACACTCTTTTTAGGTTTTCTAGTCTAAGAATATTACTAAGTCTTATAAATATATAAATACATTTTCTAATTCTTTTGACAAGTTCACAAATTTGTTTTTTCCATTTAAAATGTTGATCTATATATATATACCAAGATATTTAATTTCAGAAGTTAGACTAAGTATAGAACATTCTTGATTGCAATTAGTTCTGTTACATTTAAGTTGATGTATTATAATTTTTAATTCTGGTATTGATTTAAATTTGTTGATAGAGAATGGGATACATTTTGTTTTTTCAGTATTTAATGAGAGGAGGTTTTTATCGAACCAATTTTTCAGTATATTAATATCAGTATTTGCTAAGTTATTAACATTATTCCAATCAGTACCTTCAATTATTATGACAGTGTCATCAGCATAAGATATTATTTTTCCATTTAATCTAATAATTGAACATAGAAGATGTATTTTGTGGACCATCTTTAATAATAATAATAAATTTATTTCAAATTAAAATCATACAATAAAACATGCGGAAACTTTGACTAGCCAACTAGGAATGGATCCTGTTTTAGGCCAGTCAAATTGACAAGTTTAGTTCATATATCATAATTTAGCACTTAATATAAAACAAAACCGGTAAAGTAAATAACAGCCAGATAGTAGTAATAAAAAGACAGATCACCACAGGAGTTGTAAGGTAGAAAAAATGGGAAGGGTAGTTTATTAGTTTATAATATAGTTGGATGATTAGAAAATAATCGATAGCATTGATAAATAAAGTACAGATTAATACAGAATTGACAATTGTGTTCAGAGGTGATAAATATGTGTTTTTGTATTGTATGGACTTTAAAAAATTATGTATCAGTGTTTTGACAATAATGTAGGTACATATATATTTTTTATAATGAGATTATTTATTATTGATCAACATATCTTCACTTTTTACCCTCCCTAAATCAAGGAGCCAGTCGTTGACCAATTTGCGCAAAACATTTGTACTTTTCGTTTTATCTTATCTTCTTGCTATTATTATCTTCTGCTGTTTTTTTCCCCGTGTAATCTTGGAATTATATATTTCTTTTGAATCTTCCCTGTATTATGTATGTAAGTTGTATTAAAGTTTTTCTTTAATATGATTAAGATTTTGTGATATATTTCAAAAACACTTTCACTTATTTTTTCAAAACTTCTATGTATTAACAGTTAATTCGTGAGCATATTATAATTCTTGATTTCAATCTATTTTTTTCTCTCTATGCACTTTCTTCCTTTTATAACTATTACCTACTCATACATAAATTTAAACTTAAATTCATTGATTTAAAGTTTAAATCATTAGTTTTAAGAACAATCTCAGGCAATATTACATAATGATATTTTATGGACTTACGTAATAGGTACTAAAACTATGTAGTAACGAAAAATATCCTTAACTGTATCTTATTGTACTGTGTGGTGACCGGATAAATCACCAAAATGATGATTCATCATATCTTTAAAAAGTTATATAAAGTCATGGAAAGTGATGAAACAAAAACTTTATTAACTGGGTTAAGTAGGTTAGGTTAGGTTATGTTTAAATTTATTGTTTTTTATCGTTTTTAATGACTTTAAAACTCTTTATAAAAGTGTGTTGAATAGTCACTGTGTTGAGTTATCATGGAACCGTACTGTGTACGTCTTAATAAATAAATAAATAAAGATGTTCTCACTGATATCAAATTATAAATTTAACCTTCATAAAATATCATGTAACCTAAGAGTAAAAATTAAATTAAAATCATGCAAGCATCATTAATATTGTACATTCTCTTCTACTCTTATCCCAGTATGAAAAATAATTGTAGTGATTATAATAATCTATGTGCATGTAACTCCGGTAAGTTTCAGATTTTCCGACATTTCTTACCTTTTTACTTCAATAACACCAGGACACTAGCTTACCAAAATTCTCCGATTCCGAGACTTCACAATCTCGGAAACAAATATTCTGATCTGAGTGATATATTTCATTTGAAAAATAATCACTAATCAGTTTAAATGTTGTATATTCTATCACTTTTATTCTTCTAGACACAAATAGACCTATGTACCCGTATAACTTCTCCGCTTCTACTATTTTGTTTTGTTGAATCTTTTAAATTCAATTATATGCGTGAGGATTCATTTTTGCCATTATGTTTACATTCTTCTTTATTGTATTAATTTTTAAGTGTTTACTCTGATACAAAATGCTTGTATTTTTTAAAATAAAAGCCCACTAGGGCGTGTAATAAATAAATAAATAGATTAACCATGTCTATTTTCGCGTTGCGAGAATTGGCTTGAGTCACTTGAGACGTCCGGTCTACACAATTTAACATCTATGGCATGGTCTAACAGTTACAGGACCTTCTACCAACAACTACCCACGTCAAACAAAAGTGAAACTAGCCGGGTGACGAGTAATCGTTCGGGTTTCGGGACCTGGTACTACGGCGGCAGGCGGCGCGTCCGTAAAACCCGCTCATGACGCCAGTGGATCGTGAGCGACAGGATCAATTGACCCAACTCTATTAATTTTGTAGTAACATCTCGGGCTAGTCGTGAAATGATTTTTCTCTCAAAAAGTGCCACGTAGATTTTAATTTGTTTATTTTTGGCACGAAAATAGTTCAAATACTATAAACATGTTATTTCACAATACGCCGATCTAAGTGATGTCAACTTGACCGTCATTGGCAGCGATCCAAGGACCTTTGCGTTAAGAATAGTAGGTACGTATCCAATTTGATCGAGCTAATTATTTGCTGTTAAATGTTACTGACGGCCTCCGTGGTCGAGGGTTAAGGCTCTCGACTAGCAAGCGGGAGGTCGCGGGTTAAGATCCCGGTTTGCGCAAATAAATTTTATTTTATTAATTTGTGTTATTTCACAAATTACTTATTTAAAATAATAGATAGTATATTTGCGACACGTTACAGAGTGGAAGATACTCCCAGTATAGCCCTGGTGTAAGACCACTATTCACAATTAAACGTTGCTTGAAATGGTTTTGGCCGTGTTCGGTGACCAGATCTGAATAGGCAGGTACTTACCAGGTACCCCCACCTTCCCCCCGCTACCTCACATTTCCCAGTTGGGTATGCAAAATCTCACTGGCTCCAGATGGTTACGAGCAGTTTGGACTGTTGTGCGGTTTCACCAGGAATCTCTTCAAATTATTCTTAATCCGGTTAAAAATGGGATTGCAGGCCCTTAACGATTGAATTGATAGGTTTACTGTTAAACTTTTAGTAAAAAAGGAATGTATTAATAACTTAACGTGTTCATAAAAATTATTATATTTTCACATATCGTCATCATATATTATCGGGGTAAACGTAGGTGCATTAACCCTGCTCCGATGTATTAGGAATATACTAAAAGCTTAATAGGACACGGCCTAAAATCCCGTTTTTAACCGGATATTAATAAATCAGCAATACTCATTTTTCTCCGTGCACTAAAGGTGAGCGAAAGCAGTTCTGTTGATTCTCCAATGAATGGTTTCCTGGGCGGCGGTACCCATACCGCCTCCCAAATTGAACTAACATCGAAATGGCTGTCTAGGGACTAGGAGCATCAAGGTATTATGTGAACTAACTACGTCAATTTCTACAATCAATCACACTTCTAGTGTTAGTGTGTTCAGTGTTCGTGATCGTGACCATTAATTAAATCGCGTTTATGTTTTCTTTTATGCAACTTCATGCCTCGATGAACCATTAAAATAACAACACAATAACTATTCATTTTATGCATTTCTCTTTCATCTAAGTGAGTGTTAGATACTTTTAGTATCGCCCTGTTGAAAGAACACAATTCAAAATCGAAACTTTGCTTAAAATGTCTGGTTTATTCCAGCCACGAGCTAATGCTTCTCTGGAGGAGTAGTATTAAATATTGTAATGGTAATTGTAAACCTTATTACTTATATGTATTTTTTCCTTTAATAAAAAAAATATATATTTTATGTTAAAAGATATATACACATTTCACCTTCTTCACTTAAAACAACACATTCAAAATAAAAATCTTAATATTATTGTTTACTACATGTAAGTACCTGTAACTACATGTAACTACCTGTAACTACCTGCAACTACATATAACTACCTATAACTACATGTAAGTACCTGCAACTACATGCAACTACCGGTATCTAGCTTTAACTACATTTAACTACCCTTAATCACCTGTAACTACATTTAGGTAGTTTAAAAATAAAAATGCATTAATACATTTTCATTGTGCTCGCTGATCTTAAGAGCGAACAGTTTGTACTTAAATATATTCACTCTATTTACTAATGTCAAGGTATTGGGAAGGAGATTGTGTATATCTAAGTGGGTTCCATGATAACTCAACACAGTGACTATTCAACACACCTTTAAAAGTGATATAAAGTCATTAAAACTTATCACTTTCAGTCATTGCTGAATGTGTGTATAGTTTACTATGTTGTGTTGTGTAGTGTTAATGTACTTGTGATGTTTTTATAAATGTTGTGTTCGTGTGTATAATTCCATTTTGGATTTTGTAGATTAATAAGCATATCTTACATTGGTACAGTTTTCCGATTTTCAGTATTTTCGTTTCTTGGTATATTTTTTTGGTGGGGGTATCTGGGTTATACTTAAAAAGTTTTTTTATATCTTTATTCTGTATTATTTGTAGGTCGTTTAAATATGTAATGTACGTGTTTCCCCATATTTCAATTAAATAATTAAGATGGGACTGGATTAAACTAATGTATAATCCCCTCTTCACTTTTGTTGGTAGAAAACAAATACACCAATTTCTACCAAATACACCAATTAGTGGGATCATTTTTTCTTTAAGTTAGTGTATGTGCTACTTAAATGATAAGTGTTTATCGATATGAGTCCCATATATTTTTCACCATCTGAAATTTGTAGGTTTTTTCCTTCCATTTGTAATTTATGAGATGGCGTTTTTATTTTGATGAGCTTAAGATCATGTAACTGATTTGTTAAATATTTTTTGTTATTTGCATTTTTAATTAGCCAGTCGTTTAATATATTAAGATCCAGCTGTGAAGTAATATATAGCAGTATCATCTGCGTATAGGAAAATTTTGCCATTTAGGTTTAATTGACATATATCATTTATATACATACTTGAAAAAGGAGTGGCTCTAATACGGGTCCTTGAGGAACTCCATAGTTTACGTTATTGTGTTGACTGTTTTTGCTATCTTAAGTTGACATATTACATTCTGATGATGAGATACGATTTAAAGAGATAGAGTGCAGGCCGAGTTACACCTATTTTTTCTATTTTTTTAGTAGTATCTGATGACTCACGGTATCTAATGCTTTTTGTAGGTCTACGAGGATTGCTATAGCATAATTTCCATTGTCTATGCTGGTTCTTTTTTTATTTATCAGATCATTCGTTTCCGAAAGAGTATTCGATTTTTTTCTAGAACCGTATTCTTTTTCATATACGAGTTTTGTTTTTAATAGAAACTTGTTTAGCTTTTCAAAAAAGACATGTTCAAAATTTTTTGATACAATTGGTTAAATGGCGATGGGCCGGTAATTTGAGGTATCCGTTTTAGATCCAGATTTTTAATTTTAGAGCAATCTGGAAAAGTTCCCTCTCTAATACAATGGTTAATTATTTGTAATATTGGAGAAGCCAGTAGTTCGGATAGACTAAGTATTGTTTTATAATTTACTGTGTTTTAGCCAGCACTTGCATTTGGTTTATGAGATTTAATAATTCTTTATTTCATGCTCCGTGGTGGGCTTGAAGATAAATTGATTCATTGCTATTGTCCTCTAACATTGTTTCGTTAGCTGTATAGTGTGTGGGCTTATTTTTTTTATTTTATCGGCTAAGGAGGACCCGATGTTGCATAAGTAGTCGCTGAAATGTTTGCATGTATCATCTTTATTTGAGATTATTTAATTAATGATCATTAACTAATTACTGAGGACAGAACGCAGTTGGCGCTAGCAAAAAATTGTCCAAAGAAGTGAAGTTAGCAGTCCACAATGGAGTGCTGGTACCTACCTTGATGTATGGAAGTGAGGCATGGAACTGGCAAAGAAAGGATGAAAAGAGATTGAATGCTGTTGAAATGGGATCCCTGAGGCGGATGTGTGGTAAAACCATGTATGATCGTGTATAATGTGGAGATCCGCAAAGAGTGCAAGGCTGATGTAAGCGTAATGAGTCAGATTAAGAAAGGGACGCTTAGATGGTTTGGGCATGTAGAGCGAATGAGCGAAGAGAGGAGTGTAAGGAGGATATATGATGCAAATGCAAATAGTAGCAGAAGTCGCGGACGCCCGAGGAAGATATGGCACGATCGGATACTCGAGTCGGGCCATGTCAAGAGTCAGAATAATAGAAGAGTATGTATGAGAGGATGTATGAATATGAATGAGGCAAGAAGTGTGCGCCAAGACCGAGTTGTTTGGCGGTCCGTCCTCTCTGCCTACCCCTGCGAGGAGACGGCATGATGGTTAGTTAGTTAGTTTGACTAATCACAAGATCTTTTAATTTTTTTTTTCGATTTGTTTGTTAGTATTTTATTAATTGAGTTCCACGTTTTCTTCGAATAATTTTCGCAATTTTTTAAGAGACTGGTATAGTGTTTTGGTTTTAATATATTTCTTTGTAATATTGTTTCGTACATTTAGGAATTCTTTTTCCATGATAAGTTTGTTGGTTGTTTTATTAGTTTAAGGTGTAATTTATTTCTTTTTTAAATTAGTTTTAAGAGGTTCTCCAATCCGGGTGACGTTTATTTTTCGTTTTTTTTTTGTCTACTATTACAGTTTATTTTATTTATGAGATACTGTACAAGTTGTTAGAATTTGATATCGAATCGTCATTTACGTTGATATCAAAGGGATCCTGGAGGAAATCATTTTTAAGTTTATCTGAATTAATATAAAAATTTACTTCAAATAGAAATGTTTGATTTGGTGAAATGTAAACCATAACAGACCAAGCAGAGTGACTGTGCAAAATGTAGTTGATTTATTGTATCTAATGATCAATTTATTTGATAATAATAATAATATTTGGATGATTTTTATGGCGCCGTTTTTGTGTAAAATCACCTCAAGGACGTTGTACAAATATATAGTACATTTCTACAATGATATGTTATTACTAACTATGAAGATAATATACAGCACAATACTTACCTGGTACGTCACTTGATATTAACACTTAGGACGAGTTGTTTCGGAGAATTTGAACAATCTATCAAATTTCAACGTTCATTTTCAAGTTCTGTGAAAGTCCTAATCAAGTTCTGTTATTATATCATAATAGGCTAGTTGCTTGACAGAACTAAACTAAAAACAGAACTTGAAAAAGAGTTTCACAGAGCTTGAAAGTGGATGTTGAAATTTGATGAATTGTTCAAATTCTCCGAAACAACCCGTCCTTAATTAACATTAACTTAATTTGTTATTAGCGAAATTTAGATACAGGATTTAACACATAATTGGAAAATTGGATATAATTGGACTTTCTCTCAGGAATGGTATATTTAATTTAAGCGTATGGCAGCTTAACAAGGTAAGTTTTTAGTTTATACCTTAATTCTGTTGGACTTGTTATGGATCTTAGTTCCTGAGGAAGTTTATTCCAAGCCTTCTGCCCAGGTGCTCCGAAAGCGCGATCGCCAAACTTAGTATTTGGCGCTTAGGTTCCATCGTCTGCCTACAGCTGATGATGTTGCTGATCTAAGTGAAGTACTTAGATATTAAATTTCTGCGTTACTTTATTAAGTGTATTATGTCCGTAAAAGCCCTACTGGCGTTTAATGAATAAGTAAATATGTTTGTATTCACACGAAGAAGTTATGGATGAAGTATTAATACGAGTATATGTGTGAAGGACATCAAGGAGTAGAATATTGTGATCGGATATTACATTATCGCAGTTAATTAGTGAGTATACGATAATAATAATAATAAATGTTTATTTTCCATATAGAGATACAAAAAATATGATCAAAACAAAAATAAATAGAACAGGAAAACAAAAAAGAAAAAAAAACACAAGAATTGAACATAAAATAGAATAGTGTGTTATATTACATTAATTTATCCTAAGTAAGTTTTGTATGTATCTTTTATTTTTACGTCATTCTAGAGTTTCTGTTCATTTAATACTCTCTGATGTCACTGTATGTGATTTATTGTTTATGGTATATTTATACCGTTGATACTAAATAAAAAAATTAGACATTAGCTAAATCCGTAATCTATGGTCAGTTGGCGATATTTATTTATTCATTTATTTCACGCCTATTAAGGCTTTTACATACATATATATATAAAAAAATATTAACGATTTTATACATGAAAATAGTGCAGGCGACTATTTAAAACAATTGCAGAACAATAAGTATAAAGTCAAAATATCACTGAACTTCTTGATCTACACAGCATGCAGGCACAAAACATAAAAAATCCAAAATATTTTTTTCTGTTTCAGTTTACAAAATTATTATGTGTTAGTCAAATCAAATTGAATACCTTTATTAAAATATTCCACTACTTGATGAAAAAAACTTCAATAGGGTATGCTTATATATTGAAATTGATGTACTATTTGCGAGCAAGGTCAGCGTATGATTCCGACAGTCGGTAGACAATAGCCGTTGCTTTTAGTGCGGCCTCCTTGCTGTCAGATAAGCTACAATAGATAGAAGGTGCGGGTTCAATTCCCGTCGGCGGCATTTGTTTTTATCGGAAGATTTTTTCGATTTAAATGTGTGTTTCAGGCTAAAAATTATTGCTTGTAATAATATTTCTAATGATTTTGCTCATAGTTGGAATTTTGTTTATTAGTGCATACGTATTATACAGGGTTTTCCAATAAGAGGTGTTATTTTGAATAGCCCGCTATTTCGGTAGATGTTACTTTTGAAGCTGTCATTTTTTTACATTTGACAAGTAGAAACTACGATAACGATACACGCTTCAACAACGCATTGAAATTATTCAAATTGACTATTATTAATTATTAGAATTCCATCGAAAAATCATCTTGAGTGATGAGGCCCATTTCCACCTCGGTGGCTTCGTCAACAAGCAAAATTGTCGCATCTGGGGCTAGGAAAACCCAAGAGTTATTGTTGAAAAGCCTCTCTATCCTCAACGTGTGACTGTTTGGTGCGGTTTATGGTCCGGCGGAGTCATTGGACCTTAATTTTTCGAAAATGAGGCTGGAGCAACAGTTACGGTGAATGGATTGCGCTATCGAGAGATGATTAATGATTTTTTATAGTCGGAATTGGATGGTATTGATCTGGACAACGTTTACTTTCAACAAGACGGCGCTACGTGCCACATAAGCAACGAAACCATTGATCTTTTATGGGAAAAGTTTCTTTGAATATCAAATTAATTTTCCTATGAGCCATCTTGGTGTTGCCATTTAACATTTAAGACGATCGCAGCTCTCTCAGTTTGTGCCTGCATTATTTGGCCCACCTGTACACGTACACATTGGATACAGTGCGGGTTAAAAACAGGGTCACTGGGTGGCTGCTGTCGCTTTCTACAGATTCGTACTGTATCGCGGATAATGGGATGTAACGGATTAACCGGTTTTATTAAACGGATTAGTCGGAATCGCGTGTAGGTCCGAGATTTTAAATCTATTTTTTGTTAACATTTAACTTTCTCGAATCATTAACTATTTGTATATCACGGAGGCCGTCACGTTATCTACTATTGTAACAAAAAAATATCCGCCACAGGCCTGGTAGATATGAAACATTGAAATAGATTTTTATTAAAAGAAGTGTAAGTGAACAAGTCATTATCTTTTTGATAATAAAACAATACTTTTATTATTATTAAAATACACACAAAAAATATATTGCAAATTAAAAATTCATCATCACTTGTAGAAGCAAATATCCCGCACAGAGTTTTAGCGGCCGGGCTGAAAGAGCCGACGAGTCACGAGGCTGGCCGAATTATGCGTCGTTCCGTGCGAGAGCGTCGGCTCGTCTTGCCACGCTTGCTACGCAAGAGTCGGTTTTACCCCCCCTAGGAAGAATAACAAAAAAAAATTATTTCAGGTAAAGGTTCATATATAAAAACTAGCTGAGTACCCGGCGTTGCTGGGGATTAACCTTAGGAGATAGACATATACTATTCTGGACTTTTCTGTAGACCTTTTTAAGATACACAATTCCTTGATACATTATTTTGATGTATCTAGTAAGGTTTAGCTAGCATTAGCAATGTAATCGCCCGAAATAATTTTTTACGACACGATTACAAAGCATCGACTTTTCTCTACTTTCTTTAAATATAATATGCATGTATTGTATATATAAACCTTCCGGAAGAAATTCACTTTTGATTTGTGTCTTAAGAGCATTGTTATCAGATTTTTTATTAGAGAAAATGTAACTATTTTAAATTTTGAGTTATTTAAGTAAAGTCTATTTTCATAACACCAAATTAATAATTTGTTGATATTGTCTTAAAGAATATTGCAATGGTAAATATTTTGAATAGTTCTATAAATTTTGAGGTCATCAGCCCAAATATAGTTACATCAAGAATACATTTTGTAAGACCATTTATAAACAAGATAAATAAGATTGGGCCAAGGTGTGAACCCTGTGGAACTCCACTTATTGCATTAATTTGGTCCGACAGGGAAGATTTTATTTTAACAATTTGTTTCTTCCAGTAACATAGCTTTCAAACCAGGCTAATATAATATTTAGAGATAACTATGGTTGAAAAACCTGCCGCCATGTGCTTTTTAACACGAAGTAGGTATTAGCCATTTTAACGATCAAGTCATTCGAAGAATAACAGGTACACACTACCAGAATTCATTTCGCATTTTTTTAATAAATATTCTTCTTCGCTTTCCTGTCCCATTGAAAGAGGCTCTTCGTTTAGCGTTTGACAAAACACCTCTTATGCAAATTGGTGATTATAAATATGTACATATTTATTCAAGCATCTATTATATTTTGGCTGTGTGTGCGGGGTTTTCGTCGGAAAAAAAGCTTTATTATTTGCGTCACTAGAAAGTGAACGTACAAAAGAATTTAAATAATGTTTTGTTAAGGTGACGTTAAATGATTTTGAAATATTTATTTTATGTGATACCGCAGAACTCTTCGCTTCTTTCACTCTTTTATTTTATTTTAGTTGTTATGTGATTATTTTTTTGTGTAAGTGATATCAAACATTCGCAGATTCTGTGTATTCTGACAATAGGTAAGCACTTAGTATAGAAAATATAAGAGTTGAGTTAAAAAAATATTTGTGCTGGAAGGGATAATTGATCGACAGCTTATTGTGTATAATAAAAATACAAAATATGATGTAAAAATCAATGAGATTATAATAGACCTATTATTGTCTCACAAAATTATCAGTAAATGTGGCAAATACTCCAGTAAATTATTAATTTAAACGTTCTTAAATGCGTTCGTTCGTTCTTAAATTTAAACGTTCTTAAATTTATTAATTTAATCGTTTAAAATTCGTTCTTAAAATTAAACGTTCTTAAATTTATTTATTTAAACGTTCTTATATTCGAAATATGACGTAAAATCAATGAGATTACAATAGACCTGTTATTGTCCACAAAATTATCAGAATATGTGGCAAACACTCTTTTTTCTAGTAAATTATTAATTTAAACGTTATTCATGTAGAAATGTGGAGATCCGCAAAGAGTGCAAGGCTGATGTAAGTAAGCGTAATGAGTAAGATCAAGAAAGGGACGCTTAGATGGTTTGGGCATGTAGAGCGAATGAGCGAAGAAATGAGTCTAAGGAGAATATACGATGCAAATGTGAATGAGGAAGACATGGCACGACCAAGTGAATCAGATAATTGAGTCGGGCCACGAGAAGAGTCAGAATAATATAAGAGATTCCATGATAACTCAACACAGTGACAATTCAACACACTTTTAAAAAGTGATATAAAGTCATTAGAAACGATGAAAAAAAAAATTTACCTAACCTAACCTACTTAACCCAGTTAATAAAGTTTTTGTTTCATCACTTTCCCTGACTTTATATAACTTTTTAAAGATATGATGAATTATCATTGTGAAGATTTATCCGGTCACCAATATAAGAGTATGTATGAGACGATGTATGAATATGAATGAGGCAAGGAATGTGTGCCAAGACAGAGTTTGGCGGTCCGTCCTGTCTGCCTACCCCTGCGGGGAAACGGCGAAATGGTTAGTTAGTTAGTTAGTTATTCATGCATGACAAAGATAGACATTCAAATAATAGAATAGAATGAAGTAGATATAGGACCGGGGGCGTATTTATTTTGAGATCTCTACAACGTGTCTCGTTTTTAATTTCATTGCGTAAGATTTAAGATTAATTACCTTTTTTTTAAATAATGTAAAATTAATCCAAAAATAGTAGCCAAGTATTACGCAATCTAATTTCCATCATTATACACACAGCACATGATGTGGCATTTACACAATTATTACTGTGATGTAGTAAATCATTACGCTTTCGATATTATCAAAAACCAGTTAGTGAGTGAGTGAGAGTAAAAAAAGATATCGCATTTCGATTGGAGAAAGGTGCCCGACTGATTCTTATTAGACCGGTGTTAGAATAATTTGAACCATGTTTGAATGTTAAAAAATTGATTTCTCTTTAGAAATAAACTGCCAAATATTTTTAACTACCTGACGTGTAGTCGGCGTTGCTCGGTGTTATTAAAGATATTATTAACTAGCTGACGTGTAGTCGGCGTTGCTCGGTGTTATTAAAGATATTATTAACTAGCTGACGTGTACTCGGCGTTGCTCGGTGTTATTAAAGATATTATTAACTAGCTGACGTGTACTCGGCGTTGCTCGGTGTTATTAAAGATATTATTAACTAGCTGACGTGTACTCGGCGTTGCTCGGTGTTATTAAAGATATTATTAACTAGCTGACGTGTACTCGGCGTTGCTCGGTGTTATTAAAGATATTATTAACTAGCTGACGTGTACTCGGCGTTGCTCGGTGTTATTAAAGATATTATTAACTAGCTGACGTGTAGTCGGCGTTGCTCGGTGTTATTAAAGATATTATTAACTAGCTGACGTGTAGTCGGCGTTGCTCGGTGTTATTAAAGATATTATTAACTAGCTGACGTGTACTCGGCGTTGCTCGGTGTTATTAAAGATATTATTAACTAGCTGACGTGTACTCGGCGTTGCTCGGTGTTATTAAAGATATTATTAACTAGCTGACGTGTACTCGGCGTTGCTCGGTGTTATTAAAGATATTATTAACTAGCTGACGTGTACTCGGCGTTGCTCGGTGTTATTAAAGATATTATTAACTAGCTGACGTGTAGTCGGCGTTGCTCGGTGTTATTAAAGATATTATTAACTAGCTGACGTGTAGTCGGCGTTGCTCGGTGTTATTAAAGATATTATTAACTAGCTGACGTGTACTCGGCGTTGCTCGGTGTTATTAAAGATATTATTAACTAGCTGACGTGTACTCGGCGTTGCTCGGTGTTATTAAAGATATTATTAACTAGCTGACGTGTACTCGGCGTTGCTCGGTGTTATTAAAGATATTATTAACTAGCTGACGTGTACTCGGCGTTGCTCGGTGTTATTAAAGATATTATTAACTAGCTGACGTGTACTCGGCGTTGCTCGGTGTTATTAAAGATATTATTAACTAGCTGACGTGTACTCGGCGTTGCTCGGTGTTATTAAAGATATTATTAACTAGCTGACGTGTACTCGGCGTTGCTCGGTGTTATTAAAGATATTATTAACTAGCTGACGTGTACTCGGCGTTGCTCGGTGTTATTAAAGATATTATTAACTAGCTGACGTGTACTCGGCGTTGCTCGGTGTTATTAAAGATATTATTAACTAGCTGACGTGTAGTCGGCGTTGCTCGGTGTTATTAAAGATATTATTAACTAGCTGACGTGCAGTCGGCGTTGCTCGGTGTTATTAAAGATATTATTAACTAGCTGACGTGTAGTCGGCGTTGCTCGGTGTTATTAAAGATATTATTAACTAGCTGACGTGTACTCGGCGTTGCTCGGTGTTATTAAAGATATTATTAACTAGCTGACGTGTAGTCGGCGTTGCTCGGTGTTATTAAAGATATTATTAACTAGCTGACGTGTACTCGGAGTTGCTCGGTGTTATTAAAGATATTATTAACTAGCTGACGTGTAGTCGGCGTTGCTCGGTGTTATTAAAGATATTATTAACTAGCTGACGTGTAGTCGGCGTTGCTCGGTGTTATTAAAGATATTATTAACTAGCTGACGTGTACTCGGCGTTGCTCGGTGTTATTAAAGATATTATTAACTAGCTGACGTGTACTCGGCGTTGCTCGGTGTTATTAAAGATATTATTAACTAGCTGACGTGTACTCGGAGTTGCTCGGTGTTATTAAAGATATTATTAACTAGCTGACGTGTACTCGGCGTTGCTCGGTGTTATTAAAGATATTATTAACTAGCTGACGTGTACTCGGCGTTGCTCGGTGTTATTAAAGATATTATTAACTAGCTGACGTGTACTCGGCGTTGCTCGGTGTTATTAAAGATATTATTAACTAGCTGACGTGTAGTCGGCGTTGCTCGGTGTTATTAAAGATATTATTAACTAGCTGACGTGTAGTCGGCGTTGCTCGGTGTTATTAAAGATATTATTAACTAGCTGACGTGTACTCGGAGTTGCTCGGTGTTATTAAAGATATTATTAACTAGCTGACGTGTACTCGGAGTTGCTCGGTGTTATTAAAGATATTATTAACTAGCTGACGTGTTCTCGGCGTTGCTCGGTGTTATTAAAGATATTATTAACTAGCTGACGTGTACTCGGCGTTGCTCGGTGTTATTAAAGATATTATTAACTAGCTGACGTGTACTCGGAGTTGCTCGGTGTTATTAAAGATATTATTAACTAGCTGACGTGTACTCGGCGTTGCTCGGTGTTATTAAAGATATTATTAACTAGCTGACGTGTACTCGGCGTTGCTCGGTGTTATTAAAGATATTATTAACTAGCTGACGTGTACTCGGAGTTGCTCGGTGTTATTAAAGATATTATTAACTAGCTGACGTGTACTCGGCGTTGCTCGGTGTTATTAAAGATATTATTAACTAGCTGACGTGTACTCGGCGTTGCTCGGTGTTATTAAAGATATTATTAACTAGCTGACGTGTAGTCGGCGTTGCTCGGTGTTATTAAAGATATTATTAACTAGCTGACGTGTAGTCGGCGTTGCTCGGTGTTATTAAAGATATTATTAACTAGCTGACGTGTACTCGGCGTTGCTCGGTGTTATTAAAGATATTATTAACTAGCTGACGTGTACTCGGCGTTGCTCGGTGTTATTAAAGATATTATTAACTAGCTGACGTGTACTCGGAGTTGCTCGGTGTTATTAAAGATATTATTTAGATAATTAATAGTTTGGAGTAAAGTTTTAAGGCGATGCCAAAAATCATGTGTTTTTGGTTTGAAAATATGGTCGCCTAGAAATGTTTCAGATGCTTTAATTAAATACTGCAAGTAGAATACATCTTGGCCTTTGAAATATTCGAGTATTTTTTAGATAAGTCTTTTTATAAGCCCAGAAAAAAATAATGTGTAAGGCCTATGAAAACTGCTTTAAAGTTTAAAATCTCCTACTTACGAACCCATTTTCGGTTATGATTTTATTGTATATTGTGGAAAATTAAGTTTTTTATAAAATGATCGAAAAATAATTAAATATTTATTCCTGAACATCCACAAAATAAAATAAAAGGCACTTTTGGCCATGTTTTTTTCTTGCATAAATCAAAACAGGCGGATGGTGTTAAGCAGGAATTTAAACCTTATCGCCATCTACGTAATGGTTTTTATTGATAGCGGCTCAATTTAAAATATTACACGATGTAGTGCATCGCCTTAAGATTGTAAATTTTGGTGTACATGAAAAGTCGGTGCATTTAAAAGTTGAAATAATTTTATTGTAAAGAACTTGAAATTGAAAGATGTTATCTTTTATATTTCTTTCCTCGGTCGTCCTCGACTTCTTAAACCAATCACTTCCACGTCATGCATCACGTACGCCTTATTGCACCATACATATTTGTTTCACTTGATCGTACCTTGACTTCTTCAGACATCCTCTACGTTTTCTACAATTCTCTTCCACGTCATAAATTCTCCTTGGTGACCGGATAAATCATGACAATGATAATTCATCACATCTCTAAAAAGTTATATAAAGTCATGGAAAGTGATGAAACAAAAACTTTATTAACTGGGTTAAGTAGGTTAATTTAAAAAAAAATTTCATCGTTTCTAATGACTTAATATCACTTTTTAAAAGTGTGTTGAATTGTCACTGTGTTGAGTTATCATGGAACCGTTTCTGCTGTTTAACAAAATCCCGAAGGAAGTTACTTAGATTGAAAAGATGGTTAAGGCCAAGCTTAATGCTAAATCGCTATTTTGATTAATCTTTATAACGAATTGGTGTACACTATGAATACCAAAAAATATGCTTTAGATAAATTAAAGGTTTTCCTATCGTTTCACTTGAGTAGAATACAAATAATAATAAAAAAATTACCCAATAAAAATATTAATGTAAACTACTAAAAAAATATACATTTTCAATAGAAATGTATGAACGCATAAAGAAAACAACTTTAAAAATACAGTATTATATCTAAGATTATCTGTGACAGTTTCACTTGATTAAATTTTTTGCTTTCTTATAAAATTATTTACAATATAAATAAAAACCAGTTTTGTGCTTGAAATCGAACGTTTCTAAACTCCGTTTGTCAAGCGATTTTAATGCTTATTACCCACAGTATAAGGTATACCAAGAATATACACATTTTTGGCGTGTAGCTTCCTATTAAGTTTAAATAGGAATTGAGAAAACATATTTTCCTCAAATATTGAGGTTTTTTTAGTGAAATATAATATGTACTTACATTTAAATATTTAAAGATCCATTGCTTACCAATTTATGTAATTTTTTTCATATGTTTCTAAAACTATTAACATACACGACGATGTGAGCTAACTTAAGTTTAATAAATAAATAAATAAATAATAGTCATACCTTTTGATTAAATAAATATTTCATTGATAATACTAATAAATCTGAAGGAAACACGAAAAAATAATTAATTTATTATTATTATCTTCTTCTTCAATGATGAAAATAACCTTCAAAATAAGTTAAAAAGAAAAAGTACTTAAAAAATATATTATTTAGTTTAGTTGAAAATTTTAGCCTCAAGTCCAAAGTTTTTGTATTTAAGGCCACGCATTCGTTATCATCATATTCATAATAATGTTTGATTTATGAACTGGATTCTTAGTAACTAAGCGACATATTTTGCTGTTTCGATAAACAATAAATTAATACAACCTTTAAGGCCCCATAGTAAGTGTTCAAAGATGGTTTGAAAGGGAGATATCTAAATACGCGCTAATATTAAAAAAAACGATAATAATTAAGCGAAACTGGTGAACGTATTTAATAAAACACGAGTCGTTTAAACTATTTAATAAAACATGACTTGTTTGAAATATTTAATAAAACACGACTCGTTTGAAATATTTAACAAAAACAAACAAAACTTGAAACTCTAATTAATATTTGTCTTAACTCTAAGATTGAGATTTTTTCGGATTCACTGCCCAAATTCAAACGTGACATCATGTCAATAATTTAAACTATTCAATGTGCATACATACAGACACACACACACAAACACTCATACATTATACACGTCACACACACACCTATAAACTACACAAGTCACCTGGTAATTAAGTAATAAACATACCACTTAGCAGACATTACAAGGAAACATATCGTAGGTACCCAACATGAAGTATCTTATTCCTGTATATTGTTTCATTTCTGTAAATCATGTACTGTTTGTTTCTATAATATAAAATAAAACATGACTCGTTTGAAATAGAGCAAAGATCTATCGACAAGTGCTTTAATTATATATTTGTGTTTTTTTTTCATGTCTTTCAAACAAAATGTGTTTAAAAAAATGGTATTACCTTGCGATCTTTTTTCTATGTAGGGAATTTCATATAATAAATGTATAGATATTATCTTAAAAAATAACTTTTTTTGGAACTTAAAAACTTAAGGAGTTACAGAGAAACTTGTTATAAAGTTGGTATGCGGGGGCTTAAGGTTGTACTTTAAAAATATACACTTCCTTGATACTTACTAGTAACATCATAATAACTTTAATAAGGATTAGTAATTTGTGAACTGATGTAGAGTTGTTTATTTTACATAATACGTAAATTCATAAAACACGTTTTCACAAAACCATTTGAAATAAAATAATAAATTATTACCAATGTATGTAATCAAAAGAATCCCTAATATATTCAGACACGTAGACACAGGCTCTATAGAGACACGTGTCATTTTTGTAAATTATCTGAGATTATACAACTAATGTTTATATGGCCATTTCTATGAAATGTCACCTCAGGCATTTAAACATAGGTTGAGTTGCCTACTAATAATTTATTATATAGCTTATGTACGCCATATTTTTAGCTCTGACTGGTTTAATCTGAGTGTTTATTAGAACCCAATTTATGTAAATGTGTTTTGGGAATATAATTGTTTGTACATGATTTTTAAACACATCTATTAAAAACCAGAAGAAAAATAATATTAATAATTTCTGAAATTTAATATCTACTTACAGTACCGTTTCCATGCTATATTTATTAATCCCTCGGACAAGTATATATTTACTTACATTATCGTTTACATGTTATTTCATGAAAGTAAATTTTTCCAGTTCATTACCGTAAAGTATTGGAAATATAAGTAACAATAAACATTTTAAAATTCAATCTTAAAAAAACGCACTGAAAATATAAACTGAATATTTTGGTAGAAAGCAGTCAGGTTGTGGTTTGACATAATGCAAAAAAAAAATGATTAGATTGTTTTATAACTATGAAATTGTATTTATTTATTTGTTATGACCGACCGGTTTCGCTGAAGTTTCTCGTTAACTCTTTAAGTTTTTAAGTTCAAAACAAAAGTTGTTTTTGAAGATAATATGTATACATTTGTTATGCCGAAACGTTAATTATATGAAATTCCAACGAGAGAAAAAAAAACGTGAAGTACGTAAGCTCTGAAAATTATTTAAAACGCGTTTGGTTCTTTTTTTGTTGTTTGTTTTTGGGGTGTTATGCCGTGTTGCGCTAAGATGTGTCTTCGGATCTACCGAATCTGCCCTGATGATGGACACTGCAACGCTGTCCGAAACGTCGGCTAAAGAAGGAGTTAGCGCAACACGGCATAACACCCCAAAAACAAACAACAAAAATGCTTTTGGCCGTGAGAATCTAAAAACTTACCCGCGTTTGGTTCCGTTATTTAATATGTTATAGAAATAAAAAAGTGTATCTTTAAATGCAACTAAAGCATTTGTCAAGAGATTTTTGCTTTATTTCAAAAGAGTCGTGTTTTATTAAATATTTTAGTCATTTTCGCTTTATTATTATCGTTTTTTAATATTAGCGCGCTCCCTCTAACATTCCTATTTACATATCTCCCTTTCATGCCATCTTTGAACGCTTACTACGGGACCTCAACACATAGGGTACAAAATTAAACTAATCAAAAAATACATTGTGTGTGTTTATATATATGAACATTGGAATTGCCGGTCCTCGCTCGCCTATCTACGTTTCCGAACAACTGACCTTTCGATCAAAGCAGCTCTGGTTTAAGACACGCCAATATGCCAAGGAACGTATGTTTCGATTCGCGTGGGTTAAAGGAGGGAACATATACAGGGTGTATCGGCACTAACCCGACAAACTTTAACCAGCTATTCCTTAGCACATTTGGAGTAAAAAATGTTATGTGCACTTTGCTGTCCGGTAACGTTTTTTTTTAATAAAAAATTAATTAAACATATTTTCACCACATGTCACCACTGTTTTATCCTTTGTCAAAATTTGAAAGCAACATCGCAACTCTCGCGTGTTGCTGCGAACGAAGCCCGTATTACATAATCCAGTACCAGAAAAGAAATATTTTATTTAACAATAATGATTATTCACATTTTTCGTATGCGAATCACTGATTGTCTTCTTGTATTGTACACATCAGTTTTATTTTTGTATCTAAATTGTTTCACCTCTGGAATGCTTTGGTTTCACCTCTTACGCGTTTCACGTATTAAATAGTCTAATTTTGAAACTAAGAAACTAATTAGTAGATTTCCTGAATTTATAATCGAAGTCCAATAATTCTGAGCACTTTTAAAAACAATTTTCCTCACTTAGGTACTTATCAATAATAATAATTGGATTATTTGAACAGCGCCGTTGTTTTTTAAATCACCGTAAGTGCTCTGTCAAAATGTTACTTGCTAGGCTATCCTACAACGTATATTTTTTAATAAATTTAGTTATTTACAACTTCGCGGAATGTGATTTATGAATATTATTGCTTATGTTAAAAGCCTTCCAGAATTACCGGAATATAACGAGCAGCTTGACACACTTAAGTTTATTTCCACTAATTTGAAGGTACAAAGAATGTATAGTTTTAAAAACAATCCCGATGAATCAAAAAACGGTTCATATAAAACTGCTGCGCAACACACTGAGACAAAGGAAAGCACTCACACAAACGTCATGACTGCATTGGATTGACCACCTGCAAATGAATGCTGCCAGATTGCTAATTTATTTAAACAATAATTATTAAATTTTATTTAAAATATCGCAATTTTTTTAAAAAATCGACAATAAATTACAACTATAATTTAAAAAAAATATTCTTAACCCCACGCTTTTTCGTAATTGATTAATTAATTCAGAATTTAAACGTTGCTTGAAATGACTAGCCGTATTTGGTGACCAGATCTGAATATCCAGGTTCAGAATTTAAACGTTGCTTGAAATGACTAGCCGTATTTGGTGACCAGATCTGAATATCCAGGTTTAGAATTTAAACGTTGCTTGAAATGACTAGCCGTATTTGGTGACCAGATCTGAATATCCAGGTTCAGAATTTAAACGTTGCTTGAAATGACTAGCCGTATTTGGTGACCAGATCTGAATATCCAGGTTTAGAATTTAAACGTTGCTTGAAATGACTAGCCGTATTTGGTGACCAGATCTGAATATCCAGGTTCAGAATTTAAACGTTGCTTGAAATGACTAGCCGTATTTGGTGACCAGATCTGAATATCCAGGTTTAGAATTTAAACGTTACTTGAAATGACTAGCCGTATTTGGTGACCAGATCTGAATATCCAGGTTCAGAATTTAAACGTTGCTTGAAATGACTAGCCGTATTTGGTGACCAGATCTGAATATCCAGGTTTAGAATTTAAACGTTGCTTGAAATGACTAGCCGTATTTGGTGACCAGATCTGAATATCCAGGTACTTCCTCACCTTCCACTCCTTCCCTTAGCCATAAAACTTACCCCAATTCAACATAAAAATTGTTTAAATTATCGGATGTAATGAAATGCATAATAATTAGACCCCAAAATACTTAATTATTCAGGGAAATAAACCCCTGAGTCATCAGTTGGAAATACCAACGACATTAAGTGAAATTAACAATGCAATAATCCTATTATTGCATTGTTTAAAATTTCACTTAATTATTAGCATTAGCAAATAATATTGGGATTAGCAAATAATAATTTACGACAATTTACTCGGAAATCAATAAAGCCAGAATAATAAAAAAAGAAAGTTATCACTTACGTCGTCTGTAAGTGGCTTTACCAAAGTTTGATAATGCCGTCAGAAGGTGAAACAGCTGTCACGCGTAATAATAATTACAACTAGCAGAACTTGTTTATAAACACACTGTTTTTATAAATTTTTTAATAAGACTGTTAAAATAAAAAAAATCTCTAAATTGAAATGGAGTTCTACAAACTAAACTTAAAATCAAATAAATTTATTGCGAAGGTTCAAAGTACTGTACTGTAATATTATATTAAATAATTTTTACGTGTTTAATTATTGTTTAAAGTCAGATTAAAGCGATTAAAAAACCCACCTGGCAATTCTTATTCGAGTTTCGTTGTTTTTACGTATTGGCGCGCTTACAAGCATCAGTCGTCTCATTTTTAACCATTAATATTTAGTGTGTAGGAAAGAGAGAAGACGCTTTTCGACACACTTGTCGAAAAACTTGTTGAATGCCGACGGGCATACTCTTCTACAGATTTTATTAAATATTGATATGTAGGTAATATTGATGTGTAAATGAATGACATTGTGAGAATTTTACCAATAAATAATACATGAAAATGCGGACATGTAGTTTATGTTAATTTTTTTATTGGAGCATTTGTTCGAAGTGACTACCATTATTTTCGATGCAAGCGTGTAGTCTTGTTATATTTTGATTATTTAAGTTTGCAGGATTTGCTTTAATTTCTGCAGCGGCTTCCATCACTCGTTCGAGCAGTTGCTCTCTTGAGGCTATTGGCTTAGCATACACTTTTTCCTTGAGAGCCCCCCACAGGTAGTAATCCAGGGGGGTCAGGTCGGGTGATCTTGGTGGCCAAGCAATGGCCGGACTTCCACGGCCTATCCAACGACCAGGAAACTCGACATCCAAGTAGTTCCGCACGGCAATCGAATAGTGTGGTGGGGCTCCATCGTGCTGGAACCACATTCTCCGTAGTAATTCGAGGTTCACATCTTCCAGAATCTCGCCCAGTTGCACTTGTAAGAACTCCAAATACATCGGTCCATTTAGTCTGGGAGGCAACTCGATTGGACCGAGTATTTGATTTCCCAGGATTCCTGCCCACATGTTGATGGAAAATCTGTCCTGGCTCGACGACTCCCGAACAAGCTTGGGGTTTTGTTCAGCCCAATGGTGCAAGTTGTGCACATTTAGCACTCCTGTTTTAGTGAACTGTGCTTCGTCGGTAAACAATATGTTTTTCATGAAGTCTGCATCTCTTATGACATTATGCAGCATTCTTCTGCAGTACACGACTCTGGAAAAGTGGTCATTCTCCATGAGGCCTTGGCAGCGCCTATAGTGAAAAGGTTTGAGCCCGTGCTTCTTCAGAACTCTCCATACCGCCATGTGTTCCCTGTGTCCTATCATCAGAGCGACCCGACGCACGGACAGCGTGGGGTCTTCGGTAATTAAGTTCAGGATTCTCTCCTCAACTGCCACAGGAACGATGTTGTGTCCTCCGCCGGCGCCTTCAATCCGTCCGATGCCACAGTCACGCAATTGTTGATACATCTGAAACAAAACAACAAATAACAACTGCTTTTATTATTCAGCTCAGTAATAATGTCAAATAAACAATCGCGGGCTTTTTCACTCATTTTATTTTTAAAGAACACTTATTTTAGGCACATATCAGAAAACTTACGTTTTCTCTTCATTTATTTCATTTTTTTATAGTAAAATGTATAACAAAGTGTTTTAAATTATAATTTTCTTAACTAGGTACGGTTGATATCTTGGATTCACAGGGGTGAAATTGAATTCAAGTAATTTAAATAATCCCATGGTGAGAAAGGGAGTGAATTCAATTGCAGTGAATGATGCATTTATTAGAGATTAAAATTAATTAACTTTTTAAAACGCCGTTTAGTGACCACTGAACACAAATCACCTAAAGTACAATTTACATTTTTAAAGTTGGTGGCCCCTTGTTATGTTTTTAATGTTCCCAGTTTAAATTTCAAAAGCGCTTTTTGGCATTATCAATGAATGTAAATAGTTTCAATAAACAATTGATAGGGTACAAACCTGGACAAAGGTAGCATGGTGTGGGACGCGTCTTCCAGGAAACCTCATGCGATACTCCCTTACGGCTGCTCGTGAATTTCCATTGCAAAATCCATAAACAAAAACAATATCTGCTTGCTCGGCAGGTGGATAATTGAGGGGCATATTTCAACAGTAAAAACTTAGATAACAAAACAAAAACGAAACTAGAAACTTGATGACATGCGAACTCCCAAAACAGCACTGACCACTGATACGAGACGGGGTGGCGGGAACCACACGGGACTTGAGACAGAATATGTGTGAAAGAGATGACAGTAGCGCGGCGTTGCCAATTATTTTACCCCTATACTGTGGGCAGTAGCGGAGTGTGGAAATTTTATTTATTTTTTGTTTTTAAAAGAAAAAAAATGTTACCGGACAGCAAAGTGTACATAACATTTTTTACTCCAAATGTGCTAAGGAATAGCTGGTTAAAGTTTGTCGGGTTAGTGCCGATACACCCTGTATATTAGAAAAGAGGCGGGATAAAATGCTATTCTCATTTCCGATGAATCAAAATTGTCAACACTGTGATAAAATTGTACCAATTTCGCTCTCGAGGTATATTTCGTCTCGCTTGTTTACTATTATATTTAGTCGTTGTTCCCGCTTCATCAAGTCTATTGCTTTCCACTACCTGCTAGGAACTTGTATTATCACCAGCTTCATAGTAATTTTAGGTGTCAATAAAACTAAATTAGATATTGTATTAAAACTTATATTATGCGATAGTTTATCACAGCACCACGTTAATCTAAAATATAATAACTATGTTACGCAATACTACACTTATTTAAAATATACTAAATATGTTTCGTTTACCATATGATAATTATAATGATTCCGATATAAATTATAACACAAATGTTATTTATGATCTAAATAATCTAAACAAATACAATTGGGGCTCATATAGCCTAAAAATCATTCATCAGAATATCAGAAGCATTTCAAAAATCGATGATTTTTTATTATTTCTTGATCAATTTAATTACTCATTCGATGTTATAATTTTGTCGGAATGTTGGATAAATAAAGAATACACCTCCAAAATTATACAAAATTACTCTGAATATCACACTAACATAAGTTTAAATAAATCAAGTGGAATCGTTGTTTACATCAGAGACGGAATACAAGCACAAGTAGATGAAATTTTATTATCACAAGCAAACTGTCTGAAAATTGTTTTGAACAACAACTTATGTATCTTTGCAATCTACAGATCACCCGCTTTCCAAAACATCGACACTTTTTTGAGCTCACTTCAAGCAATCATCAATAGTTCAAAAAAAATAGAACGTCAAATCATCATAGGCGATCTCAATATTAATACTATTCCCGAATACCATCGTCAATATAACGATTATTTATGCCTGCTTACTGAAAATGGATTCATTCAGACAATTAATAGCCCTACTCGAGAACAGGGCATGAGTAAATCTTGCCTAGATCATATCAATGTTAAAAATGTTAACCTAATCAACTCATTTGTTTTTCACACTACAATTTCAGACCACTACACCACAGCTCTCTGTCTTAAAAACAAACCTCCCACTGATGCTAAAATTAAATATGTCCCTCGAACAAATTACAATAACTTAGTCGAAGACTTGCGATCAGAAAACTGGCAAAACGTTCGAGACCAAATTGATACTGACTCAGCAATGAATGAATTTATCACAAAATTACATTCATATATATCTAAACACACTAGTCACATACACATAACAAATAATCAAGTAAAACTCACACCTTGGATCTCCCCTGGCCTTGTCAAATCTATTCACAGAAGGAATCAATTACACGAAAAGGCGAAAAGATGTCCTGAAAATATTTTACTACAAGCTCATTATAAAAAGTATAGGAATTTATGTCAACATTTAATTAAATCGACCAAAGAAAATTATTATAAAAAAATTATTTACGAAAATAACTGTACGCCAAAACGTCTGTGGGAAACTTTTCGTAATATATCTAAAACAAAAATTAATAAATCTTCTGAAATAAAATCGTTGTACATTAATAATATAAACTGTTCAGACCCAAAAATTATGGCAAATTTTGCCAATAATTATTTCACTTCAGTGGGAGTCACTCTTGCGAAAAAAATTCTTGATAAACTTAATACTACTGAAATTGATCTCGCTAAGTTTACTACCTCTAATTTCGGTCATAAAATAGACAATGTACAAACAACGACAAACGAAGTCATGAAAATAATTGACGATCTTAAGTCATCAAATGCTTGTGGTCCTGATAAAGTCTCATCAAATCTGTTAAAACTTATTAAATCCTCAATCGCAATACCGATCGCGTTCATTTCGAATCTAAGCCTTAAATCAGGAATATTCCCCAATCATTTAAAACATTCAGTAGTTATATTGCTTCACAAAAATGGTGACAAATCGCATGTACATAATTACCGGCCAGTTTCTTTGCTAAATTCGGTCTCGAAAATTATTGAAAAAATTGTAAAAAATCGCCTTAGCACATATCTGGAAGATAATAACATTCTTTCTAATAGACAATACGGCTTCCGACCAGGTTTAAGCACAGAAAACGCTATCGCTAACCTGACAAAAATCATCTCTAATAATATCGATGGAGGCATTAAATGTACTGCACTATTCCTGGATCTAGCCAAAGCGTTCGACACTATATCACATAAAATTCTGTTGAAAAAACTACAGTGCGTTGGAATACAGGGTCAACTATTAAAGTGGATGGTTAGTTATTTAGAAAACAGAAGCCAAAGAGTGAACATTAATGATACTCTAAGCGATTCAGCAAATATTAAATTTGGTGTACCTCAGGGAAGTACTCTAGGGCCAATTTTGTTTAATATATATATTAATGAGCTATGTAACAGTTCCCTTGCCGACCACATTATTACCTTTGCAGACGATACGGTCTTGTTATTTGAAGGTAAAAACTGGAATGAAGTTCACAGTAAAGCAGAAGCTGGTATAAACAGTGTTAAACAATGGCTTGATAATAATCTACTCACACTCAACACGGAGAAAACAAAATTCATCCGCTTCAGTGCAACTCAAGCGGGACAACCGAAAGAAACACAAAACATTATTATACTCCACTGCAATAACCTAACTACTTGTAATTGTAACACCCTAGAATGCGTAGATAGTATAAAATATCTAGGAATTATGATAGACAAATTTCTGAGATGGGACCTACATATAGACTCAATTTCCACAAAAGTCAGAAAACTTACTCATCTTTTCCTGGGCATTAGAAATATTCTCTGCATAAAAGATCTTAAATGTTTATATTATGCTCTGTGTAACTCATTACTTGAATATGCATCTTTGGGATGGGGCGGATGTACCAAAACAATACTGGATCCCTTAGCAAAAGCACAGAAATCACTGCTAAGGGTCATCCTAAAAAAACCATTTAGGTACCCTAGTGATGTATTATTCAAAGAGATACGAGTTCTTAATGTCAGGCAACTATACATAAAAAAAATTATATTACACACTCAAAAACAACGTCACCACTACCCTTCCATTGATCATTATCACGACACTAGACATTCAAGGAGGAATCCAGTTGTTCCACCTACTACTATGACATCTTTTGCCCAAAGACAATTCTATTACCTTGGTCCAAAATTATTCAACCACTTACCCGATTTATGGAAATCGAAAAGCATAAGCATTCTGCGTAAATTAGTTTATTATTGGCTTCTAGACTTGGGAAGAGTCGAAAGCGAACTTATGATGACCAACAGATAAACAAAAATGTTCTGTACTCACATTTATTCATCGTTATTGGCAGTTAAATAAAAAATTCCTACCATGCATCTGATTTATACAATGCGAATGATAATTTTTGTGATTGATAATGTTTATACAATATGTTTTCATGTACCTTGTTTATATGTTTCTTGATTATGTATATTATATTATATGTACCTTGATTATGTAAATTAATACACAGCACAGTAACAGCGATCAAATTAAGAAACCCACCTAATATTTTTCTTATATTGTAACTATAAATTGAATTAATCCAATATGTTATCATGTACCCTGATACAGTGTTCCTTAATTGCATATTATTACATGTACCTTGATAAAATTTATCAGGTGTTTTCATAAAAAAAACTAATATTCGGGTGTACAAATATGTCTGAAAAAGTTTTTATTTTGATTACTTTGATAAATATATATGTATATAGACTATATTACTAGCGTAACTATTAATGTAAAGTATGGAAATATAATTCATAACAGCAGCGTGTACAAATGTTAACTAAACCAGGCAATTTGGCTGTCCTAAAACGGGAAAATTTCCTAGTTGGACAGCCAAAGCTTCCTTAATATGTATGTAATTATTTGTATCTAATAATAAATAAATAAAATATAAATAAATAAATATATGAATACAGAGTGTGATTTCTCATGGTTAAACAAAGTAATTGTTTTATTATCATGAATACTTTGAAATATAAAATTTAAAAAAAAAAACGAACAAAATATCACATCCCCCCCTTACACGCAGCCTAGCTTATGGTGGTACATTGTATGTATAAAATTATGCGAAATGATTATCTGTAATTTATGTTACATTATTTTTTAATAATTTTTTTTTAAATCATAGTACCATATGAAAACAATTTGATGGTGATCATCTTGTGGACTTTATATGAATGCTAGCTGCTACGTATTTCCTGTGTTTGTAAGAGGCCATTAGCACCGGGAACTACTCGATTTAGCATTATTTGCCTAACCATGTATGGTTATTATGTATTATTGAGTATGCCTCGACCAATATAGTTGTCCCCTCCACCAAAAGAACTTTTTTCTATTTCACTTGAATTTTATTTTCTGAAGTCTAAAACTTGTTCGAAACAGACTTATGCAAGCAATTATTCACCTACCTATGTAGTACCTATGAAGACAAATGGTAGAAAGTCGACAGAAGTAAATTTTTATTGATTTAAAAAAAACTAATTTGCTATTCCATTATTTCAATTTTATAACTGCACTCGCTCATAGACACGCAAGGAAATGCACGACAAATGTGAGCTTAATTAGTAAATTATTGTCTATAAAAAAAATCATCTCACAAAGTTGGTAGGTAGCCAAAATGGTAACCTACTACTTACCATTAAAATAGTAACCTACTACTTACCATTAAAAAGGTAACCCACTATTTACCATTTAAATGGTAACCTACTACTTACCATTAAAATGGTAACCACAAATAAAAATTATTTAATAGGTAACTTACTACTTACCATTAAAAATGTAACTCACTACTTACCATTAAAATGGTAACCTACTACTTACCATTAAAAACGTAACCTACTGCTTACCATTAAAAAGTTAACCCACTACTTACCATTAAAATGGTAACCTGCTGATGGATGGGTACAATGGAAGATGCTCTGAGGAACTAGCGTCATTGATCCCTTCGGCACCGGTGCGTAGTCGGGATACACTCCAAACTCGCGCCCAACATTTGTACACGGTTGACATCTGTCACATGAGAACGGGTCGCTTCTACGATTCGTTCTTAAGTTCAACATTTAACTGTGTATTTGAATGTACTTATTTTTATACATAAAATTAACTTAGGGATGATGTCTAAGGAACTGAAAAGAAAAATAAATTACAATAACGAGATACACGGACACGGGACGAGAAATTCTAAGCAAATTAGATTGCCAACAAGAAAAAAAACAAGCACCCAAAAATCTCTGATGTACCAGGCCGTTCAACTCTATAACAAAATCCCGAAGGAAATTGCTGTGATAGAAAATATTAATAAGTTCAAAAATGAATTAAGAAAATATGTCTATCTCAATTATTAATGTTTATTTTTTTTGTGACTTTATTGAAATATTTAAAGAAAGATTATGTTTGCCAAACAATGTACATGTATATATGTTTATAAAACTATTAGCACACACGAAGATGTGAGCTAACTTAAGATTAATAAATAAATAAAAAATAAACAGCTCGGCTGTGGAACGAACTGCCTGCCTCTGTGTTTCCTCCCTCCTACAACGTGGGACTCTTCAAGACCCATGTTCGCTCCTTCCTCTCCACAAAAAGATCCTCCACACAGCATCCCCAAAGATGACAGGCCCTGAGGGAAATTATTTTCTTCAGGGCCTCCTGTGTGGAGTTAACCTATTACTTACCATTAAAAAGCACGGTAAAAATAAAAAAAACATTTATCTGAATTTCGATATTGTTTTCATTTCGGAAATTAATCCGCTTCCCGTTATGATATCGAGCTGAAACTCGGCAGATAGGCTTGATGTTGATGACAATGCATGCAATCACACACCGAACATAATATACGCTTTTCTCTGAAATTGGATGACATTACAGTAGATAAAAATGTCGGTACCATCCATTCGGGATTTCGCTTAATTGACAGCGCGGTTGACCCCAGTCCCTTGGGAGGAAGGGAATTCAATCCTCTGTTAAAATAAAGTATTTGAAAAAAATCTCTTACGTAAACTAGTAAATAAATGTTTTTTTTGTGTTTGTTTTGTTTCCTAACCAAAATAAAGTGATTATTAAATTAAATTATTTTATTTATACCTACAGTAGTTATCTGTAACAATGTTTAATGTCGATGTCCCCGCATGATATTGTATAACATGAAGCAATGGCGGATTATTATGTAACTGCACTCAACCATGCTTCGAGCCTCGACCTCTCATGGCCGACCGGATTCAAGTATCCGCTAAATAAACATTATCTACAATAATAAAATGGACATTGGATTGTATTCTGGTTGATTATTATTATTAAACTAGCGCAGAACCGTGAAAAAATCACGGGATAGTATGATTTCTTGACTAATTAGCTCAATTTTTTTCAGTGGTTAACCTATTTGTTCGATTGATTGGATTTTTTACACAATCAGTTCCAAATTTGATTATTATTATTTTTTTATATTAACTCCACACAGGAGGCCCTGAAGAAAATAATTTCCCTCAGGGCCTATGTCATCTTTGGGGATGCTATGTGGAGGGTCTTTTTGTGGAGAGGAAGGAGTGAACATGGGTCTTGAAGAGTCCCATGTTGTAGGAGGGAGGAAACACAGAGGCCGGCAGTTCGTTCCACAGCCGAGCTGTTGAACTTAAGAACGAATCGTAGAAGCGACCCGTTCTCATGTGACAAATGTCAACCGTGTACAAATGTTGGGCGCGCGTTTGGCGTGTATCCCGACTACGCACCGGTGCCGAAGGGATCAATGACGCTAGTTCCTCAGAGCATCTTCCATTGTAATACCGATAGAACAAGGACAGCATACCTACCTGACGCCTGTTCTCTAAAGATTGCAGTCCGTTTGTTAAGATTGGGGAATCTATCAAACGGACCGCCCGTTTCTGCACAGAGTCAAGGGTTTTTTTCAGGTATTTAGGGGCTCCGGACCAGAGATGGCTGCCAAATTCGACAGTAGGGCGCACTTGCGATTTGTACAGGGTCAGCAGTTGTGTACTATTAAAGTATCTGCGGGCCCTGTACAGTACGCCCAGCTACTGAGAGGCCAACTTTACTCTGGCTTCGATGGAGCCCCCGTACCTGAGCTGGTCACTTATAGTTATACCAAGCATATCAATGGAAGGCGCGTTCGGAAGATTGCTTCCGTTGAAGGAGACTAGATTATCATTTGGATCCCCTTTAGACATAATCAGACTAATGATACTTAAATTCAAAGCAGATGTGAGTTCATTGAACCAGAGTTACGCGGAAGGTAGAGACAACTGAAATTACTATTTTTAATAATTCAATACATATATTCTTTATTTGTTAACAAAAAATTATCTAAGGACGAATTTTTTCACAGAAATTCAAATGTAACATTGTCATCAAATGGCCACTCAGCGCTATTTAGTTTTTTCGATAGTTGAAAGGTTCCGGTTAAATGCCGATTCTAAATACGTTTCAGCTTTTGAACAAATTATAATCAGCAGAAGAGAATGACTATCATGTAGTAAGCGGGGATCTTTTAAATGGGAAAAAACGAAATGGTGCTGAGTGGCCATTTGAAGACTACATCACACGTGAATTTCCATGAAACAACCCGGCCTTAAAATGTATGGAAGATATACTGGTGAAAGACAACCAATCATATTATTGCCTTTGGCGTGTTTTAGTCACTAGATCTTAATAGCCAGGTTATTCTCAACTCCTCTCTCACATTTCTATATCCTTAACCTCCCCACTGCCTTCAGACTCACAAGAGTCCCAACTACCCTTTGATTGTCCGTAGCCAATGGGACCATGGCATCGCCTATAGGGGTATGTTGTAAGGCTGAAGTGGGTTAGCAGCAGAGATGTGCAAAAGGGGTACTCAAAACCATTTGAAATGCAAAATGGAAATGGGTCAAAACTTTTCCATTTTAAAATGGAAAATGCAAAATGGTTTTTAGAAAATCATTTCAAATGCAAAATGCAAAATACCTATTTTCAAAATGCATTGAAAATGCAAAATGGTTTCTCAGGTCAAACAAACAAAATATTATAAAATTTTTAAACAATTTTGTCATTTAATAATGGACATCAATGTAGAACAAACATATTACATGATGGTAAATCCAAAAACACCAAGACTACAGATTATGAAACCACAAAATATTGTACGGGACTAATGTTGGCAACGTAACAACATAGAAACTGCTATCTAACATTTAATATTACAGCGTCATGGCCCCATGTTCAGTATTTGAATCAGTATTTTTTGTAATGGTATCACTCAATTGCCAGGGCTCCTACCAGGGAGCAACTTGACAAATGTAAATTATCTCTCATAGCGAGGTTGAGGACCGATTGATATTTGGGGCTTATGAAAAAAAGATGTGTGGAGATTGTAGGAAGAATGTTGCAAAAAAGCATTTAAAATAGAAAATGCATTGAGAAAAGCATTTAAAATGCAAAATGCAAAATGGTTTTTAGAAAAGCATTTAAAATGCAAAATGGAAAATACCCATTTTGCATTTCCATTTGAAATGGATTTATTTGAAATAAAGCACATCTCTGGTTAGCAGTAGAAGGAGGTGGGGAAAGGAAGATCGGGAAGTACCTGGCTATTCAGTTTTACTCACCAAACAGGCTAAAGTCATTTTAAATAACGATTCGATTCTGAATTGTTGTCTTTCTTCCACTCTGGACCTTGCCGCAAAAACGTGTACATTTGTTTGTGCGTTACGTATCCGTATCAATATGGTAGCAATATGGTTCAGTAAAGATTCTTTTTCAAATGCGAAATCGTCGTGTTTTTTTGGACTTATCTTATTCGCATTTTTTTCAATTCAGGTTGGTTACCTACCTGCCCGAACAAAAGTACTTACATACTTACAAATCTTATAATTTCCGTTCACAGAACTATTAGTTTTATCATGTTATATTTACTCGTGACGGCTATTTCACCCATCTAGACCTTCACAAAACTGTGGCTGGACAACGTACAAACCAACATCTGGTAACCATAGTCCAATGAATAAGTACTCCCCATGTAATGCAATGTATAAACTAAACAGCGCCTTGATTCTCGATGAAGTCATTCCACTCTGTTTCGACTCACTCGTTGTTCGAGTGAAATGACTTTTGACGTTTGGCGTATGTAAGTGTGTACCTTCGACGAGATTCAAGAATAAGAATGTCGACCAAAGTATGCACTTTCGACGTCGATTGCGATCGGCCTGGATTGGAGAATCGATACCCCGATACCTAATATATTATTGTAGTATAGTTATTTATAGGATTTGTCGTAATCGCAAAAGTTGCATGGCAGCTGATTTCAAGGCTGCGTACCTACAACCTACACGGCTGGAGCAATCGATTAGCTAATTTGAATTTATTCGCTTATTTTTGCATCTTATTATATTAAAATTAATATTATATCTCATACGTTTAGGCTAAAGGTTCCCAAACCGATTCCCAAGACGATTGAAAAGCTATCAAAATTTTCTCGTGTCTATAATGCAGGATAAGAAACAGGCACTTATTTGTGAAGCTATAAGGAGAAGAACGAGTAAATAATAATTTCCTGATAAACTTTTAGTACATTCCTAACATATCGGGACAAGTGTTCATGCACCTGCATTTGCCTTGATAATACATAATGAGGTAATGCGAAAATATTTTTTTTTTATCAACACTCACTCATCACGAAAATATTATTATTTATTAAAAGTAAACATTTGTTTACAAGAGAAGGTTTTATGCAAGGCACAAAGGATAACAGATTGTTGTATGCAATAATTATTAGTCCGAGAAAAAATAATTGCCGATGATGGGAATTGAACTCGCACCCGCTGATTGCCGGTCAGGTGCACGGAACCGCTGTGCTACGTTGGCTTAGTTTTAGCCGCCAAATAGTTCAATAAATACTAGTATTCAATAATTATTGCTTTTTTTCACCAGAAAACAACCTACTTTATGTTTGTAGGTAAAGTATTGTTAAATACTTAATTTCTTATTTCTTCTTAATTTCGGTGGCGTCGAGATATATTATATCTTCATTTAATGGTGAAATATTTTTACTTGTCAAATATCATTATTATTTATTAAAGGTAAACATATGTTAACAAGACAAGGTTTTATGCCAAGCACAAAGGATAACAAATTATTATAATGTCGGTGGTATTTATTTTTTCTAGCAAACTTTTTTTCTAATTATACTTGTGTTTGAAGCTGTGTTTGCTTACAATAATTTGTTATCATAATAATAAGTTCGAATTTCAAAAGTTTATTAGGGAATATATTAATCGTTAAAAATCGTTGAATTAAGACTAATTTGAAGAGATTTTTAATAAATTAGCAATATTCAATATCAGTAATTTTTCTTCGTGACCCTTTCCGCGAGTATGCAGATGGAAAATTAATTTCATTTCCTGCCTCTACGTCGTATATATTTTTAAAGTAATTAATTTAATAATCTAGAACTGCTCATACCCCTCTAAGTTCTTCGTCAGTGCTTGCTTATTCATATGTTATTCGATTATTCAATGTCACCGTATGGATCGATAATCCAGTGTGGTATTTCGATAGTCAAAACATCTTCAAACATAGTTTTGTGTGAAATGCATTTTAATGTTGAATGTAGGCCAAATCATCTTGAACGTTAGTCATTGAAAACTTGGGTATACAGGAAAATTTGCACCTTCCTATGTTTTGCTTAACCCTGCCAGTGTTTGAGGGTCATATATGACCGGGCGTCCATATTTTATAAAAGTATTTTTATCTTTTTTTTTTAACATGCGGAAATACTATTTTTTTGACGTTATAAAAGTCTTTCCAGTTTACCTCAAATATTTATACTGGAATCCATTAATAAAATCAGAATTTCTGACAGCATCTTAAAGAAATTAAAACTAAAACAAATAATTACCTACATATTTAATTTGCTTATTAAAAAAATCTTTAACTAACTCAGATATATATCTAACATACCTATCTAGAAAATAAAAATATTTTGTCAAGATTTTATAAGATCTGTTCTTAAACATTTCCTGAGTTTGGTACTTTTTAATTAGTAATTTCGAAATGCTTCAGAGGTATTTTAAATGAACTGCTTATAATTTAAGTTATCGTAAAAAAATTGTGTTAGGAATTAGCATGAAATATAAATTAATACCGTTTACACAATAAAAATAATTTTCAACTGTCAAGTCCCGCCAACTTGTAATCATAAACTTTGATAATTTTTAGTATTTATCTATGGAATTATAACTGAGACTAAGAACTAACATAGGTTTAAAGAGTTTAGAGCGGGAGCACACAGAGAGCGGTCAGGAGTTCCGAGTTCCGCGTTCGGCGTTCATTAGAATGTACTGATATTATAAAATTATAACAACAACGCACACAGCACACAGCGGGCAGTCAGACCGCGGCGGTCAAAACGGAATGTCGCGTTCTAAGAGTTCTTTTCCCGCCGAGGCGAGGCAGAGAACGCCAGAACGCCGCGATGTCTGAGGTTACAAACACGGAAAAGTTAATTGAATTGGTTAGGGAAAGGAGTTTATTATACGATTTAAGTGATGTAAATTATAAAATATAGAATCGTTGTTCGTCTTTAAGTAAATCCTGAAAAATACTAGTAAATTCGCCTTGTTCTTCTCGCGTTGTGTTGATTGGGTGCACCCAATACTTCCTTTTCTTTTTAGAAGCTGCTAAGCTCCACAAGAGCAATAATTCTTCATCGGATGATGAACTTTCTAGTGACATGTTGCATATCCAAAGACCCAAACGAAACTAGAACGCGAGAATTTGAACGCCGCTTGTGTGCTTTGGAACTCTTGAGCGGTCAACGGTCACTAGAACGCAGAACTCTGACCGCTCTCTGTGTGCTCCCGCTCTTAAAAAAATAGATTATGGGTAAAATTTTCACAATCATTTTTTTTTTCTGCAACAGTTTAGTGAATAGTCTAGTTCTGCAAAATTAATGGTATGTTGTAGTTCTTCACGACGCATTCAACGATTTATCGTGCAAGTGAACACAAATTAGAAACTAAAACACGGAAATTGATAGAAACGTGATTTGGTCTCTTGTGACGCACGTTAATTGGCAAAATAAGCCTTACTAATACAAACATTCAGCTCGCGGTTGCTGCGTAGCACCTTAAACGTGATTAATGTCTGGCTACGCCGTAGCCTATTCTAAGCTCGAGGTGTAGAGGCGTGGTTTTGGTTGGCGTAGAGGTGAGGCAATATTTGGCGTGAATACATCCGTAGACGCCAGACGTATATAATTACTAGCTTACGTGTACCCGGCCTTGCTGGGGGCAATCCTTATGAGATAGACATATACCATCCTGGACTTTTCTATAGGCCTTTTTAAGATTAACAATTCCGTAGTACATTATTTTGATGTATCTCATAAGGTTTATCCAGAGTTAGCAATGAAAGCGCCCGAAAATATTTTTTTACTACTCGATTACAAAACATCGACTTTTCTCTACTTTCTATAAATACAATAGGTATGCATGTATGTATTTATAAACCTTCAGGAAGAAATTTTCTAAATGATAGTGAAAACACTATCAAAATACGTTGCGTAGTGTAGAAGAACTAAGCGCACAAACAGACAGACGCAGATAGCGACTTAATTTTATAATACAGGGTTTTTCAATAAGAGGTGTTATTTTGAATAGCCCGCTATTTCGGTAGATGTTACTTTTGAAGCTGTCATTTTTTGACATTTGATAAGTAGAAACAACGCCATTAATAAAAATGGAACGATACACGCTTCAACAACGCATCGAAATTATTAAAATTCACTTGAGTGAATCAAATGCAAATCATCTTTAGTGATGAGGCCCATTTCCACCTCGGTGGCTTCGTCAACAAGCAAAATTGTCGCATCTGGGGCTCGGAAAACCCGCGAGTTATTGTTGAAAAGCCTCTCTATCCTCAACGTGTGACTGTTTGGTGCGGTTTATGGTCCGGCGGAGTCAATGGACCTTACTTTTTCGAAAATGAGGCTGGAGCAACAGTTACGGTGAATGGATTGCGCTATCGAGAGATGATTAATGATTTTTTATGGCCGGAATTGGATGGTATTGATCTGGACAACGTATACTTTCAACAAGACGGCGCTACGTGCCACACAAGCAACGAAACCATTGATCTTTTACGATTGAATATCAAAATAACACCTCTTATTGGAAAACAATGGATTTAGAGATTTCCTGTAGATATTTGAGGTAACAACGTATTATTATCGCCGTATTCCGTTTTTTTTTTTTTTTTTTTTTTCGCAATAACTAAATATTTCACTACCTGCGTGGGTTGGCTATCTTCCAGAGACTTGCCTTACCGTTGTTTTCAGTAAAAATGATTAGTTTTAGCTTTTGAGGTTAGTGAACAAACTACTATTTTTTTAAATTACAAAAATCTTTTAGTTTCCTTTGCCATAGGTCACCCCAAGTGGTTTTCTACGTTTGATTACTTAGCAGGAGTGCCCGGGTACATGTGGTGAAGTTTGTCTAGGTCTTAGAGGCATATGCGTATCTACTGCGTGGCGCGTCAGATTGGGAGAGGCCGGTTGAGTGAGACCCTCTGAACTCTCCAGCCGGATTTTCTCGACCCATCACCTTGCATCGCAGTGCGAGGGGTTGATTCATACGTCAGTCACTCTTGAACACACTGCCCCCAGATACCTACCCACCATCTTACATTATTTCTTTCCAGAACTTCATCTCCTTAATTTCCTTAAAATGATCAACCACACAGCATCCCCAAAGATGATATATGCCCCGAGGGGACAATTATTTTCTTCAGAGCTTTCTGTGGGGAGTTAGTGTACGAAAAGTAGTTATTTCCAGGTTTCATACTATAAAAAGTACTGACCTAACGAGGGTTTTTGTTTGCTTATTTACTTTTTTTTGCTATTTCATTGAATTCAAACGCTGTAATATATATTATTCTTCTTGTGTCTTTTCCTATCAGAGGTTGGCTATCATCCTGTATCTTGATCCTGTAGTACACGCTGCAGTCCGGAAATGTCACTTAGATTGAAGCGTGGAGTCCTCTCATATACTTCTTGTATAATTCGGATGACGAACCTCGTGCTGGCACTGTTGTTGGACTCGGTGGACTCTTTCGCTGCATCAGCTGGACCAGTTTCCTCACCACCTGGGATTCTTGCTGCGGGGTCTCCATCTTCTATCTTCGTGTCACCTGTTTCTGTACTTCATTTTACTTAACTTAAATTCAGTTTATTTTTGTAATATTTATATTTTTGTAATACCTGCATCAACTGTAAAGCGCCCCTGAGGTGATATCTCACAAAAGCGGCGCTATACAAATTGTCCAATAAATAAATAAATAATAAATCTCACTAAAAAAACCCCACCAGGATTCCGGCGAAAATAAAATAACGCCAATTATTTTTTACTCTAAATCTCAACACAACCTGAAACCAATATCCCATACGGACCAATATGAAATTGATAAGTGGGCATCACTAATCACGTGTGACACGTGTCAGCTATATCCAGGCTAGTTCAGCCACGTAGTTAGTTTACGGTGATATCGACCGGACTACGTGGTCTGCTTTGAAGGGAACACGTAGTAATGAGGTGGGAAACGAAACACCCGCGCTTTTATATTGCATAATACTGCTTATGTGATTAAAGTGTCACAAAAATTGTAATGTCATAATTGTAAGAATGATATCCACATTATTTTTTTGTTGTAGAGCGCTCTATGTACGCACATTGTCAGACGAGCTCAGCACAAGATCCGCGTGTATGGTGTTTCGCGCTCATACCGCTAAACTTTGGGAGATGGTGGTTTTGTTCATGGTAATCTAAAAACTATTGAACAAAGCAATTTAATTTTTTATAAAAGTTGTCATGTACAGACAACTCGAATTGTAATATCACTATTCGGTCATCTAAAATAAAATGTGCTTAAGAATGACTAGTCCATTTTACAACGGCGCGCCAATTTATGGCTGCGTAAAAACTTTACTGCATATCCCAAATCCGGTAAACAAAAGTTCGACCTTGTTTCCAAAATTGTATTATTTTGTTACACATTATTAATTACTTTTAAAATATGCTGTTATTCACCCACCCAACTTAATTTTAGCGTGTCTACGCCAAGCTGGTCGTTTAAAAACGGAGATCCAGATCGTGCATAGAAAATTCCCAGAATGTACTGCGCTGCAAACTTTTCTTTTCTGCACAGGGTCTGGTTGTTTTAATGTGCGCTTTTCGGTGGTAAACTTATGACTAATGTCGTAGTTTAGTCAAATCATTCTCGAAACCTCCTGGTGCCAAAAATATGATCACGTGGTTTGCCTCCAGTTCGTCGAAATGATATCCAGGTTTTAATGTTAGGGCGAATCTATTAATTTGGATGCCTATGGTTTTTTCTTCTTTTTGAGGAACCAGTTCCAAGAGTAACTGGATAAAGAACCAAATCACAAACACCCAAACACTTCAGGTATCAACTATTTCTATGGCCCGGTATGTCAGTCAGTAGTCAGTTTGTATCCTCGCTATGTGCGACACTCCTCGCGCAAATTTGAACGGGCTCAATCTTCCGCTTAAGCCGTACTAAGCCGAAGAATAGTTCCCTATTTAGACACCGAGGCGCTAGCAGCAAAAAATGTCAAATATGACGTTTACGTAAGTAATCACGTACTCCAATCTCACCGAAATATACGTAAATTGCCCAATTTTATTAGTATGGACTGTTAATTAATCGAGCGATGGGAGATGTTGATGGTTTTAATTGATAATCAATCTAAAATAGACAAATAGTCTGGTAAGGTATTATACGAGGAATTTTTCAATGCCAGGACAGTGTTTTTAGCGGTGTTTGTTTGTCATAATTTCATGAATAGAGCATTGACTACAGCAAAATAAAAACTATTCAAAATTAGTATCCTCGCATACAGCACCATGATGATCAAAGTGGGGAACTTTATCAATAATCAAATCTTCAATTATCCCGCCTAAAACATTTGACATTTTGAAAGCTCGCGATCTTTCGATTTCTTAAATTTTTAGGTCCATGGTTCTCGATGACATAGAAGAATAGATATACCACTCACGCAACATAGAAAATTAAGTACTTTCCTACAATAAAATCATTGACAATACGTGTAATATTTCTGATAGCTAGGCTTTCGACCTATATACGGATTACGTTCCAAGCCGCGCTAAGCTCCACATTCCAACCAAGCCGAGTTTTAAATCAACCGATATACCGGGCCTATAACGACTGCTAAAAAGTGAGATGCTGCCACTGCAATCAGGCATCTTTAAATATGTTTTTTTTTTAAATAAACCCTGACTTTAGAGTTCGTCATTGAGTCATAATGTTGCACATCCATCATTAACAATTTCACCTTGATTTAATGATTATTATCAGTGTGACATCGATCATAGGTTAGAGGCGTTCACCGCACCTTGACCTAGAGTCACCAACACTTATTGCAACTGCACGATGTTCATTTATTGTTTTGGTGTTTAATTCGTAGAACTCCATTTAATTTTTTTAAATAAATTTAAAATAAATCAAATTTAATAATGTTATAATAATTATTAAGTTCTGCAAGTATTTCCGTTATTTTTACAGTTTTTAATGTGACAGCTGTTTCGGCTTTTGAGGCCATTATCAAACTGTGGATATGTCTACACGGCGACGACTTATTTATATGATTTTATTTATCCCCTCCCATTTAAATTTCTATGATGTTCAAAAAGAATTGGAATAACCAAAATATTTGGGAATCCAGCAGTGTTTACACACCTGTTAAAATTAATGACCTAAGGGTTTTCTTAATTGTTGGTACGTAGGTGATTATGTTAAGGAATTATATTTTTTGAAAATATTAGCAGGGGAGAATTGATCATTTTTGTTTGATTATTAATTAGGGTTATGTTTGGATCATTAGTTTTTTATTTATCTCTAATTGTTCTAGTAAATTTAATCTAAAACCCTTTCTTTCTATGTGTAAAGGTTTAGGCTCGTTTACACATAGAAAGGTTTAGGGTTGTTTTACAATCAAACAAAAAACTATTCCTCCATCTGTAGTCTCATGATGCATGTGATTGCATCATAAGCGCATTCCATAATACCTGCAGAGCTAGACACGGTAAAAAAAAAGCACGATGTTCACATCACCTGCAACCGTGAACTATTCCTCCATCTGTAGTCTCATGATGCATGTGATTGTATCATAAGCGCATTCCATAATACCTGCAGAGCTAGACACGGTAACTTAACAGTCTGTGGCGCAGCAACTGCATACATTATGGATACCAGTGCAAAATCATAATATGTCCCACGTAGGCTATATTATAATTAAATTTGTTTTTTTTGTTTGACTGAGGATTGAATCTTCCTCCCCAGGGGCTGACCAAAATGATTGAATCACTTAAGCCAAATCCTGATTGGATGGTGATGAGATTTATTAATTTCAGAAACATGATGGTGTGTGTGAGTTATAAAATGCATTGTGATCGTCAACGAGGCTGTCTGCCGAGTTTCAGCTCGATCGAATGTCGGGAAGTAGGTGTTTTTTCACTACCAAGATTCCATTTCATTCATTCATTCATTGTTTAATTCAATCAAGAAAACAAAATAGAATTTCAAGTATTTAAAAAATAAAAGTGCACAGTTTTTTTGAGAATAAACACAAATTAATTACAGTAACCAATTTTTATTTATACTCGTGGTAGGTAACTTACACTCGATACTAGATTGTCAAAATTTGAGAATATTGTTTCGAGCGTCATTTCTCGTAAGCCTTCTCATTTCCCATCAAGCCTTTGCCTTACTCTCAGTATCGCCCTGCTGTAAGACCACAATTCAGAATTGAAACTTTGCTTGAAATGGCTTTAGTCGTGTTTGGTGACCGGATCTGAATACCCAGGAACTTCCCCATCTTCCTCTTCCCTATTTCTTTTCACTCTCCACTGCCTCCAGCCTTGCAACATACCCCAATAGGGGATGGCTCCCGACGGTTGAGAGCAGTTGGGACTAGCTGGAGTGTCAGATTTTCTACTTGGTAAGGGTTTTTATTATCACTTTAATTGTTAACTAGCTGACTTGTACCCAGCGTTTTTTTTTAAATTTTTTTATTTATAATTTATTTTTATTTTTATTTTATATGTATAATTTTTTTTATTTTTTATTTATAATTTTTTTGGTACATACATTGGTATAATTTTACAATAAAGGAAACATTTTTTTTATATAAACAGTTAAAGAGTAAAGAATAATACATTTAGCAGATAAACCAAAAAAATCCCACATAAGCATAGCCAGTTCGTGGGTATACTTGTGTTTATTAACAGTTAAAATTTTACTCACATACATACATGCGTTGCTGGGGGTTATCCTTAAGAGATAGACATATACCAAAACGGACTTTTCTGTGGGCCTTTTTAAGATATACAATTCCGTAATACATCATTTTGATGTATCTCATAAGGTTTAGCCAAATAGTAAATATATATTTTTACGACTTGATTACAAAACACCGACTTTTCTCTACTTTGTATAGATATAATATATATTTTTTCATATATTTAAACCTTCCGGAAGAAATTCTCTAAATGATAGTGAAAACCCCATCAATATCCGTTGCGTAGCTTAGAAGAACTAAACGCACAAACAGACAGATGCGGAGAGCGATTTGGTTTTATGCTATTTAGAGATGTGGCAACTTTAGTTCTTAATAATAATCGGAAAGAATTTTAAAATTCTCTCGCTATTTCGTTCTCTAGCGTTATATTTATATTTTGTTTATTTATTTGATAATTTGATTGTTGAGACGTTTTCGACTTTATCGCCAACAATGTAAAGAGAGCTTTCTCTTGAATTTATGACATTCAGAGAGTGCATCGCTTAAAAAATACTGTTTTCACAATATTTCAATTTACACAAAAAAATTGTGAAAAGTGGTGTTTTTCTGTCTTTAAAATTTGTAAATTTTGTATATGAGTGCATTCTTACTATGTGTGGTATTTAACAAAGACTAAACCGCTCAAAACATATTGTTGCGTGGTTCGGAATACGTAATATAATGATAGGTTACATCGCCAAGGTCAGCGAATGCAGGTTTTACAACTCCATGCCAGTCAATTCAAGTGGAATACATGAGTTCTCGTTTATGTAGGTCTAGTCCACAGGTTCTCAAACTTATTTCGACCATAGTTCACTTTGAGATTTAAAAAATCCCCCAGTATTTTTTAACTTACCTTTTTACATTACCACCTGGTGCGTATCTTAAAAAAACAGTTAGTGCAAATATAATTTTTAAAAGTGAATTATTGCATGGATCGGATAGATAGTATGTGACCCATATCCTATTATATGGATAGAATAGATAGGGTGTGACCCATATCCTATTATATGGATCGGATAGATAGGGTGTGACCCATATCCTATTATATGGATCGGATAGATAAGGTGTGACCCATATCCTATTATATGGATAGAATAGATAGGGTGTGACCCATATCCTATTATATGGATCGGATAGATAGGGTGTGACCCATATCCTATTATATGGATAGGATAGATAGGGTGTGACCCATATCCTATTATATGGATCGGATAGATAGGGTGTGACCCATATCTTATTATATGGATCGGAAAGGTAGGGTGTGACCCATATCCTATTATATGGATAGGATAGATATGGTGTGACCCATATCCTATTATATGGATCAGATAGATAGGGTGTGACCCATATCCTATTATATGGATAGGATAGATAGGGTGTGACCCATATCCTATTATATGGATAGGATAGATAGGGTGTGACCTATATCCTATTATATGGATGGGAATATAGGGTGTGAGTTATATTTTATTATACAGATAGGATATTTGTAAAAAATAAATATTGTATGGATAGGACACATAAGGTGTGACCCATATCCCTTTTCTGAGATAAAATAATGTTTCAGTGAGAGGAATTAAAACTTTTACTTAATCACATTTACAAGTATTTTTACTAACCTTAAAATAATTCAATTATTAGTGTTTTACTAACTAAAAAAGTGACGAATACCCAGTTTTGTTATAAAAAATATTTTGTAATAAAGAAGTTAAACAAAATATTATTATTTAATTCAGCTAAATTCCGTCGGATTTTTATAAATAGAATTTGTCTGTCGTCGCGCCTCTAGATTTCCTGAACGCCCCCTAATTTAATTTGAGTTTACCGCCCCCTTAAAAGACTCTAACGCCCACTTTGAGAAATACTGGTCTAGTCTGTCTATTATAGGGAAATATCAGCAAGGATATTTTGTCAAGGACAGAAAACCTGCCACTAACAAACTAGTGTTTTAATCCAAATGTACATTTCTAAATATTTTTAAATTACATTACATACCTACGTAGTTACATTTTTATACGAAAAATTACACAATAATATTGTATAATATCTGAAAATATTTAAAAGTGCTATTTACGTCTTGTCAGGCCGATGTTTTTCTGGCTACATTATTTTGATGTATCTTATAAGGTTTAGCTATCGTTAGGAATGTAAGCGTTGTAAGGTTTAGCTATCGTTAGGAATATAAGCGTTATAAGGTTTAGCTATCGTTAGGAATATAAGCGTTATAAGGTTTAGCTATCGTTAGGAATATAAGAGCCCGAAAATATTTTTTTACGACTTGATTACAAAACGTCGACGTTGCTTTACTTTCTATAAATATACTATCCATTTAATTTCTCTAAATGATAATTAAAATATTATCAAAATGCGTAGTTTAAAAGAACTAAGCGCACAAACAGATGCGAATCGCGACTTTATTTTATACCATTTACAGAAGTTCGAAATTCTCGAAAAAATCATTTTGTTGTTTGCATTTCCGACTGTGACTTCGATCTAAAATCCAAATGGAAATCTGCTACTAAGGGGTATTTCACTATCTCTGATTATGTTCTGACTAAGCACTAATCCGCGGATTAGTCATTTTTTCGTTTTCACTATATCTGAATAACGCTAACGCTCGGGTTAAAGTTCGATTTGACTAATCAGTGCTCGAACCTCACGTTAGGCGCTATTCCTCGAATCAAAGATGGCGTCAAAACATTCCGAGTTTGACAGCGGAGAAGTGAGTCGAATTTTGTTGAATGAATTTGAATGCTTGTATGATCCATCCTGAATTATTTGATTGTGCTCAAAATAAGAAACAATGTATTAATTCGGCACGAATCTATCTAAAATGACCTGATAATCAACATAACATAACCAAAAAAATGCACACTTTGCGGTGTGCGGACTGTGACGCATGACAGCCGTGGCAGTAGATGGAGTAACTGCAAACATTTTGCGATGTTGCCAGACTATTTTGAGTGTTATCTATCCGGAAGCTCGGAAAAAATGGTGAAACGGTCGCCGTTGAATAACGAAGTTATTCTGATCTTTAAAGCCAGCCAACGGATAACTAGTCAGATATTTAGCCCGACATAGTGAAATACCCCCTAAGTAGCAGAGTTCGAAGTTCTCGAAAAAAGCGTTTTGTTGTTTGCATTTCCGACTGTGACTTCGATCTAAAATCCAAATGTAAATCTGCTACTAAGAATAACTTCCAATCAGAATTGGAAGTTAGCTTAGTAGCAGAGTTCGAAGTTCTCGAAAAAAGCGTTTTGTTGTTTGCATTTCCGACTGTGACTTCGATCTAAAATCCAAATGGAAAACTGCTACTAAGAATAACTTCCAATCAAAATTCTACAATTTTACAATAAATTAAAACACGTTTTTACAATCAGGTATTGCAAATATATTAATTACGCCGCACCTTACGTTTTATTTATTCAATCAATTTTGCAAATAAAAGCATTTACCTTTATCAGTGAAGAATTTTGGCAATTTTTGATAGGCTACCTACTATCACTCTGTTCAAGGCTTCTGGGTTGCTTCTTCCGGGTTTGAAGATCGCAATCTTATTTGGAAAAAAAAAACAGACTAACAAAGTTTTTGTAAGAGTTTAAAATACGTAGTTAAATATATTTTTGCCAACCAGTGGTGAATTGCGAAGGCCGCTTTGATGCGATTGTCGTTTAAGGAACTGTAAAAAAAACCTTCAAGGACCTGTCGAGTGACGAATCAGAAGACAATGTCTTAAAATTTATTTCAAAGAAAATTTACATTGGATGATACATTTTGAATGTTATTTCAACCGCCACGCTAGGGATGTAGGGATTCCCTTGTGTTATGGCGGGTGAAGTTTACAGATTGAAGAATTTAATAATATTCATAATAGTTAATAAAATAAATTATCCAATTCCCATTCAGTTTATATTTTATGTTATAAATAATTAATTAAACATTGTCAAGTGCAATTTTTTATATGAATTAAATCAATTGAGGAATGTGAGAGATGTGTGGAGGGAGATTTATTTATTTATTTAAACGCCATAAAATGGCTTTTACAATAGAGTGATACAATAGAGCGATTACAGAACAAGTAATATGTACACAAAAATATTGTTGCAAGTGATATTGAAAAAAAATGTTACCGGACAGCAAAGTGCCCATAACATTTTTTACTCCAAATGTGCTAAGGAAAATCTGGTTAAAGTTTGTCGGGTACGTGCCGATAAACCCTATATAGGCGCTATTCACAGGTTAGAGTACCGAATAGTAAACTCGGCAATATACGTTATCCTACTGATAAGCTATCAAGAGGATGGTGAAAAACCCCTAAATCTTAAATGAATGAATGCCAATCTTGGAAGTGGAAATTTGCCCGACATCCGATCGAGCTAAAACTCGGCAGATATACTGATTAAAAAAAATGTTCATTAATTTTATTTTTTTATTACTTATTAAAGTACTTAAATAGAAAAAAAATGTAATAGCGTTGAAAATATTATGTTAAATTTTATTTTTTATCTTCCAAAAGGCTATTTTATACTTATGAGAGATAAGGATCTAAAGTCAGTTTTTCAAGTTTAAAAATGGTTATTTTTGTTCCTAATACTTGATCTTCATTGTTGTTATTATTTAAATTTAAATTTACGAATCTTTTGCGCGGTTTTATTTCGATTACTGTATAATAATGACTAGCCATTTAATAAATAAAGATTCGAAATTTTAAAATTGGAAATTCATATGTCATACGGCATATATTCTGGTCTAGTAATGAGTAATTTCTATCACCTAAGAAATTCTACTTAATATACTGATTTATAAATGTGGAAATTCTAACTATACAATTGTCAATGGTCTCCAAAATGCCCTGGAAAGAATCTCAGACTTGTGATGTCCCGAAAGAAAACATTCATCTGTTCTGAATGCAATTACTAATGTTATCCAAATTGACCCTGGTAATAAATTACATCTTTGCGATTCTTTCAAGGATAAAGAAACCATCCTGTCACTTCGAATGCAATCAACAATGTTCTCAAAAATTTTTTTGACAGCATCGTCATTCCATTGTAAGAATATTATGTACTAAATACACAATTTGGCTGTCCTGAAACGGGAATCCTTCCCAGTTGGACAGACAAAGGTTCATTTTGTTTGGTATTGTTTGTAATTTATATAAAATAAATAAATACTCGTTGTCGATTAAAATGCATTCTGCCATTCTGCGAAATAAATGTAGGTAATACCCAATGGGGATTTGGTTCAGTTGTTAGCGCGGCTGACTCCAGTCCCTGGGGAGGAAGATTCAATCCTCAGCCAAACTAATATATATTTTATTTCCTTTATTAACGCCCTTTTTTATATTTACTACATAACTAAACTGTCTCAGTAATATTTGTTTGTTAAATATTTAAGTGATGCATTAATGATGTCCACTGACACTTCAGCCGTGTTTGGTGACCAGATCTCAATAGCCAGGTACTTCCCCACCTTTTTCTTTCCCATCTCTTTCCCCTCCCCACTACATTCAGTCTTACAACATGCCCTCATTGGGGATGCCAAACACTCAATGGCTTCAGACGGTTGTGACCAGTTGGGACTCTTGTACGGTATTTACATTTTAAAAAAATATGTGTTTTTGAATACATCCATTCGTAAAAATAAAAAAAATATACATAATATCAAAAAAAACTTTGGTTTTTGAACGTGTTGAATTTTAAATAATATTTCCTATATTACTTGTTTTCACAAAACCTATCATTTTACGGCTAGCAAGCAACCGGCTTTTATAAATGCAGCCATCTCAACTAGTATATGCATAGTAAATGCATTAATATGTTCTTGAACTCCAAGCTCCCATTGCGGGCAGGCTGTTAAGTATGTACCGTTGCTTGGTGCACTCCAAGACTGCATTCGTGACCATCATTGCACCGGGAGGTACCTACCATATACATCAGGCTGGACCTTCAACGCGTTTTTAGAATTTGTACACGTCAGGGTTCTCGATAGTTGCGCATACCTACAAATTAATGCCATCTAAACTAACCTAACCTAACACGGGTAATCGTTCTTAGTCACAGCACTGTAAGCGTTAACAGTGGCGGCTTATTCACGGAGATAAATCGATTTTGCCCCCACAATAAATTAACGGGCCTTATTGATAGAAATGAAAGAATTGACAATTTTCGTTGTAATGCAAAAATATTAGGATTTTCATGAACACATGTTCTGACAAAGTTTATCAGGAAACCTGTTAATTCATTCGTAAGGCCTGCACTCCCGTTTTTAACCTTAATTACTTGTAATTTGAAGAGATTCTTAATAACTTAGTCATTTTTCTTCGTGTCACTTTGTTCCCTATGCCAGATAAAGAACGCTACCAATTTTGAAGCTTACACCGACCGTTATGCGAACTGTGAACTAAAGTGACGCCATCTCAGCGCGACAAATAAATGTATTGTGTCTTCGGGTATTTCGGTCTCGACGAAGAGTTCCGAGGCATTGGTGAGCGCCGTTCATGTTTCCGAGTAATTTCAATAATATGGTCAACATTGATAATAATTTATGTTCCCAGATGATTTCTCGTACCACATGACTTATGACACGTGATACAAATACCGAAAATTCGAGTCTGTTGAATTTAACTCAATACTTCCATTAATGTTGTTTGTTTTGATTTTTGGTGGGTATTATTATTGGTTGATAATTATTATTTTTAGATTGAATAAAATTTAGGGAGTGCGTTGTAGCGATGAGTCATGACTCATTTTATTACGATCGGGAGTCACTAATATTTGGATAATTTTTCTGAAATATATCATGTAAAAAAAGAGTTTAATTGATACATTGTGCGGTTTACCGGGAATCAAACGAAAACGGCTTATCGAAAAGAACGACTCATCGAAAAGAACGACTCATCGAAAAGAACGACTCATCGAAAAGAACGACTCATCGAAAAGAACGACTCATCGAAAATAACGACTCATCGCTAGTGCGTTGCTCCAACGCTCCTTAGCGCTAGCCGTCACTGAACGTCACTAGTGCAGTTCCGCAGAGTTTCTTGCGCTACGTCCTGCAAGGGTGAAGATTTGTTTTGTCTGAAGCCAGTGTTACCATGGCATCCCAAATTTGATTTTACAGTGAACCTGAAGGTAGTGGGGGAACAGAATGAATTGGGAAATACCTCGATGTTCAGATCTGACCACCAAACACGGCTAAAACAATTTCAATCTTTGTTTCGATTCTGAATGATGGTATGCACACGGGTCACCACAAATTATTTCAAAGTAATTCTTATGACTTAAGGCGATGCTATACGTCGTGTGACATTTTGAACCAAGCCGCTAACAATAAAACCCCTTATGTAGATGGCGATAAGGTTTAAATTCCCGTTCAACACCATCCGTCTTTTTTGCTAAAAACAAGAAAAAAACATCGCCAAAAAGTGGCTTTTATTTTATTTTGCGGACGTTCAGGCACAAATATTTAATTGTTTTACGATCATTTTATAAAGAACTTAATTTGCCACATAAATTTGTACACGGTTGACATTTGTCACATGAGAACGGGTCGCTTCTACGATTCGTTCTTAAGTTCAACAGCTCGGCTGTGGAACGAACTGCCGGCCTCTGTGTTTCCTCCCTCCTACAACATGGGACTCTTCAAGACCCATGTTCACTCCTACCTATCCACAAAAAGACCCTCCACACAGCATCCCCAAAGATGACATAGGCCCTGAGGGAAATTATTTTCTTCAGGGCCTCCTGTGTGGAGTTAATATAAAAAAAATTAAATAAAACCATAACCGAAAATGGGTTCGTAAGTAGGAGATTTTTATAGGCCTGATACATTATTTTTTCTAGGCTTATTAAAAGACTTATCTAAAAAATACTGGATCATTTAGTAGGCCAAGATGTATTCTACTCGCAGTATTTAATTAAAGCATCTACAACATTTCTAAGTGATCAAATTTTCAAACCAAAAAAACATGAATTTGCATTGCTACGTATGGCATCGTTTGGGAGTTATTCATTTCGTATCGGGCCTTGTAGAGTGGCCTCAGTGTTAAATAATTATAATGTGTGCAAGTATGACGTCACGATTGCCCAGCCAGATTTCGATCGTTTTGACGGGCTTTAAATTCAAATATTGATAGTTATTTTAATCGTGAAAACGACGCTTAGTGCAAAAAAATATTAGCACTTGGTTTCAACTTAATTACTACAACAAACAACTCTTTATGTCGAAGGAGATGGTAAAAGATGCATTAATGTTCCAATTTTTCTCAATGAAAGATAAGTTTTAAGGTTAGGAAATACACGTAACTTATTAAAATAGTCCAAACTAACAACCTAAACACCTTTTTTGTGAATGTTAACTTAAACTTCCGACTAAAATGGTTGTCTCTATTTTATATACATATACGATTTTCCAATAAGAGGTGTTATGTGTATTTGATTCCGGCCATAAAATGATTTTTTATGACCGGAATTGGATGGTATTGATCTGGAAAACGTTTACCTTCAACAAGACGGCGATACGCGCCACACAAGCAACGAAACCATTGATCTTTTACGGGAAAAGTTTCCGGACCGTGTTATCTCTCGAAGAGGTGATTGCAATTGAGAGAGAAGGTCTACGCCAACAGCCCAGCGTCGATTCAAGACCTAAAAGATTTAATTCGTGACGCTATCGAGGACATAAGGCAGCCACTTTGCGATTTGGTTATGGAAAATTTCATGAAAAGGATATGGTCCTGTAGGCGTGGTCGTGGTGATCATTTGACTGATGTTATTTTTCACTATTAACGGCATACCTTCCTCTTTATAATGAAATAAACATTTGATCATTTATATTAAAAAATGGCATTTTTCTTTAAATATCAAAATAACACCTCTTATTGGAAAACCCTGTATTTATGTTTTATGTTTATTTTAAGGAATCTGCGTGAAGCGGAATTCGACAAGTTTACCAAAAATAATACTGGTTAGAAAGTGAAATAAATACTTTGGCTATACGAGTATACATATAAATATATTGGCTGGAGTTTCTTTTTATGCTTGTATGTCACTTGCATTCAAAGATTGTCTATTTTATTTAAAACCAGCTGACGTGTACCCGGGGTTGCTCGGGGTTATCCTCAGGAGATAGACATATACAATCACGGACTTTTCTGTAGGCCTTTTCAAGATATACAATTCTGTAGAACATTATTTTGATGTATCTCATAAGGTCGGCAATGAAAATATACATTTTTACGACTTGATTACAAAACATAGACTTTTCCTTACTTTATATAAGTATAATAATAATTTTAAAATGGGCATTCCTAGAGAAAACATAAATTACGATAACGTACTTTGTTCATTAAATTTAATAAAATTATCTGGTAGAATCATTTCCGATTTAACCTTTTTTTATTGTTTAACTTATAACATTGTTACATTGTACATAGAATTAGGAAATAATAGGTAATGGTGAAAAACATATGTTATTGAATTTGTACTCCAATGAAGAGTGCTAGCTCTTGAGCTTGGCGTAGGAGTTATTTTACAATTATTTCATGTTTGTATCAGTAATTAACATAAATACAGTACAATAAATATAAACTTAAAAGAGGATTGTGACGTTAATTTTGGTTGTAACATGAATTGAAGTTATAACATTTGAAAGGCGATGTTAGTTTTTTTTTAAAAATAAATTTGACCTTTTTTTTTAATAAAATAAAATCTGGTATTTTTTTCACTTCTTCGGGAAGACTATTAAAATATCTTATGCCTTTGTAAATGTAATTATTGTGCATTTGTTTAGTTGAAAATAGAGGAATTTGAGTTTTTTTATTACAGTTTCTTTATATATTTGTAATATTGCATCTTTTTTATAGAGGTCTTCAATTTTTGGTACTTCGAAAATTTTGAACAATGATGCTGATGAGAATGTTGGTTGTTTTTTCAAAATTACTTTAATAATTAGTTTTTGTACCACTTTTACAGAGCTTAAAATTTTTTCATATGCACCTCCCCACCCAATGATTCCATACTGAAGTAATGATTGGACTAGTGCGTAATAGACTTTTTTCAGGTTGTTTAGCTTGAGAACATTTCTTAATCTAATGAATATATAGATACATTTTCTAATGCGCTTAACGAGTTCACATATGTGTCTGTTCCATTTCATATGTTGGTCTACAATTACACCGAGGTACTTTATTTCAGTTGTTTGGTTTAGTATGGTACATGATTTATTACAAACATCTTTGTTACATTTTTTGTTGTGTATTATTATATGAATGTTGGGGTAAGTTTTGAATTTATTTATTGTGAATGATATATAAACTGTTTTTTTTTGCGTTAATTTTAAGTAGATTTGTATCGAACCAGTTTTTTAGGATTTGGATGTCATTATTTGCATTTTCATTTACAATTTTCCAGTCATTACCCTTAATTATGATAATTGTATCATCTGCGTAAGATATAACTGTTCCACTGAGGTTTTGTTTAAAATATCGTTTACGTACATGATAAAAAGTAATGGACCCAAAACAGTACCTTGTGGTATCCCAAAATCACTTGTGAGTGGTAGACTAGATGCGTGATTAATTTTTACAACTTGTGTTCTTTGGTGAAGATAACTTTTTAGCCAACATAATGCTGTGTCATTAAAACCCAAGATCTTTAATTTTTGTATTAGTTTGACATGAGATATGCTGTCGAAGGCTTTTTGGAGATCAACAAAAATACCAACACATTTTAATGATTTGTCTAAAGCGTCTTGTATGGTACTAGATAATTTAGCAATGGCGTCTTTTGTGCTTTTGTTTTCCATGAATCCAAACTGGTTTTCGTGAATTATATTATTAATCTTTATGAACTGAGTTATTCTTTTTTTGGCGATTTTTTCAAATATTTTTGCAATGTTTGATAGTAAAGAAATAGGGCGGTAATTGGTTGGTTCTTCCGGATTGCCGGTTTTAAATATTGGTATAATTACAGATTGTTTGTACATGGATGGAAAAACTCTGCTTTGAAAACTTGTATTGATTATATGAGTTAATGGTTTTGATACTTGTGATTTTATACATTTCAGTGTTTGTATTGTGACCCCATCAAAACCAGGGGCAGAACCTCCTTTCATACCTGTAATAATTTGTTCAATTTCTTCTGGTGTTGTTGGTTGAAATAATTCAAATTTATGCTCATTATTTACTGTAGTATTTGGGTCATTTGGGGTAAGGCCTTGTTGGATTTTTTTAGCGAGGTTTTTTCCTACATTAGCAAAAAAATTGTTAAATACATTTGCGGCTTCTAGAGGAACCTGTTTGTATAAAATCATTAATTCAATGTTTGTTGTAATCTCTTTTCATACTCCAAGCAGGTCGGTTACAAGACAGTACCTACCATATTATTGTAGCAATTCTATATCAACGTCCCAATATCACACTCCTATGCGACGGATTCAACAGCTAGGAAACAAATACTATAAATAGTACATCAATTTCATTATAAGCATACCTTATTGAAGTTTTTTTCATCAAGTAGGGGAATATTTTGATAAAGCTATTTAAATTGACAGTATTTTGCACGTTAACAGTATTTTGTCTATTTGATTTTTTTATATTTATATTTCTTACCTACGTACTGTGTGGATCAAATTCAACAATATTTTTTTTTATATATGTGTTTTAAACAGTCATTTCCTGCACTATTTACGAGTATATTTTCTTAAATATTGTTATATATGTATATGAAAGCCTTAATAGGCGTAAAATAAATAAATAAATAATATGCATGTATGAGTGTTGTGATATGTAAACCTTCCGGAAAAAAATCTCTAAATGATACTGAAAATCCTATAAAAATCCGTTGCGTCGTTTAGAAGAACTAAGCGCACAAACAAACAGACGCGAATAGCGACTTTATTTTATACTATTTAGACATTAGAGATGAACCCTTTTGTGTGCATCTATGGCCCAGCCTAGTACGCCTGTTGCTGTAGGTTGCACTTGGGTGTCTGTTGCACTTGATTATGCGTTTATGTGCATAATTAAGTAACAAGTTATTCCGGGGTCTTGACCGCGTTAGCTACATATTGAGCCTATTGCTTGTTGCTATCATATCTGAAAGGTTTTTTTTTAAATATATATTTATTGTACGACGGATTATTCATCTAATTTCATTACAATATTCTCATTCAGATACTAACATCTGGTAAGAATATTATACAAAAAAACAACCCTTAACCCTAGATAACTAAACTGTTTTCATTGTTTCATGGTAACTACACTTTTGTCGAGTGGACTACGCAATAAAACACTATAAATAAATCAAAAATATTTAATTAAGATAGGAACTTGTTACATGACACAAAAGTAAGGTTTACAATGAACAAATCAAGTACAAATTAATATCAGTCTATACAGTGACCACACATGTCAACATTATGTGGACCACAAATAGCCTTTCTACATCTGGTGCAACGGTGTTTGGTCATTCTCCGGGCCTTGTATGGCCACAGGTAGCAAATTTTAGGCACGTTTGACGTAGATGGAACCGGAGCTTCTATTGTAGAAGATTCGCCAACATTAACAATAAATATAAGAATATATGAATGTACGTACCTTAAAAATAAAAAAAAATGTTGTTATAACTAAAGTTTCGTCCAGCGGACGATAAGATGGTCATAGGGCGCGTCCTAGAATGCGTGTGGCCGCAATCGTGTCACGTGCTGCACTGTTTACTCAAATTAGGAAGGTAATGAAAGAGTCAAGGTCGGGAGTGGGGGGAAGTAGGTGATTTCGAATTTCGCCGAGTAGCGCGTCGTCGCCTCGACGAGCGATTAGCTATCTAGGGTTAAGAAAGTTTTTTTTTACTATAATTAAAAAAAAATGTGGTTTGAGGATTGAATCTTTCTAACCAGGAACCGTAGTCGACATCTCCACTAACCTCGCCAAATGCCGATCGGGTAGGACCGATATTTGTTTCGTGTATAAACTGTATTAACAATAAGTAAATACAGACAGCGTACCCTAGAATATGACGTGCCCAAAAAGTTCAACATGTTACCAATTAATATCAAAAATTGAACATTCCTAAATAGATTCAGATATATGCTGAAAACATTGCTCATAAGTTGATTTACTTTATACTTGTCATCAATAGTTATTATTCATTAGCATGTAAATTTATTCTATTTTTTATGATGTGTGCCAATAATTATAATTAGAATTAATTACTAACAATAACACAGGGTTTTCCAATAGGAGGTGTTATTTTGATATTTAATCGTAAAAGATCAATGGTTTCGTTGCTTGTGTGGCACGTAGCGCCGTCTTGTTGAAAGTAAACGTTGTCCATCATTAATCATCTCTCGATAGCGCAATTCATTCACCGTAACTGTTGCTCCAGCTTCATTTTCGACAAAGTAAGGTCCAATGACTCCGCCGGACCATAAACCGCACCAAACAGTCACACGTTGAGGATAGAGAGGCTTTTCAACAATAACTCTTGGGTTTTCCGAGCACCAGATGCGACAATTTTGCTTTTTGATGAAGCCACCGAGGTGGAAATGGGCCTCATCACTCAAAATGATTTGCATTTGATTCACTGAAGTGAATTTTAATAATTTTAATGCGTTGTTGAAGCTTGTATCGTTCCATTTTTATTAATGACGTAGTTTCTACTTGTCAAATGTCAAAAAATGACAGCTTCAAAAGTAACATCTACCGAAATAGCGGGCTATTCAAAATAACACCTCTTATTGGAAAACCCTGTTTAATGTATTCATATTTACATTGTAATTGAACATGTATATTCAGTTGACAAACTGCTTAATTGTAGTTTAACTGGATAAAACTGCTGTAATGTCATCCGGTTTCGAAGAAATGCGTATATATCCATGTACATAATTGTCACCAAGTTGATAGAATGCATTGTCATCGACAACGAGTCTATTTGCCGAATTTCAGCTCGATCGGATGTGACATTGGTTTCCCGACGGAAGTGGGTTAATTTCCGCTTTTAATATTTCCATTCATACAAAGATATTAAATACATCCACTCTTTCAGAAATTTGATTCAACACCACAATTACTCGTTCATATTAATATTATCGGTTCCCTGATATTTCATCAAAATGAAAATTTAACACACCTTTAAAAAGTGATGTAGAGTTAGTAAAAGTGATGAAACAAAAACTAGGTTTATTAGTTACTTATTGTTATGTTTCTGCTTTACTTGCAGATTTCTGTGTTGGGAACTCTTTGATAAAGTAAAAGGTTCTTTTAATATAATTGTGTTTAATTACGTAACAATTAATAAGTACAATTAATAAGTGGATTTAGCTACACTGTTCATTACCAGAGGATTGGTAATTCTCTATTTCTAGAAGCTTGTTGTCTGTCAATAATATCCCACAGGCAATTGATACACTCTAGCGACATCTGTCGGACTGTGGAGTACGCTTTATTTCTAGTGCCATCTATCGCTTGTATTACCCATACATCACACTTATGTAACCTAATTTTTCATGACTTTATATCAATTTTTGAATGGTCATTTTGATGACATACCTGGTCACCAATATTATAATAGGAATTTTAGTTTGTCACCTAAAGAATATACAGATCAATGGTCATTTTGATGACATACCTGGTCACCAAATTATCATAGGAATTTTAGTTTGTCACCTAAAGAATATAAAGATCATTATAAAATTTTATCTTATAATGTTTAAATATTATGACAGTAAATCGTTTTTTAAAAACAAAATAATCATGGAAACAATTAGGTTTGTGGGAAAAATCTACGTGTATTTTTCCGAACACAATCTTATAAATCTAGAAGCTGGAATTAATAATTATATCTTTAATGTTAAGGGACGTACTTGTCTTATTTTAACCAGTGATTACTGATATTATTTGGAGTAAAAATGTTTATATATTTAGTAAATATATATATGCATTCGCAAATTTGGGTACGTGAACGCGTACATGCATGCATACACATATACAAACATATGCCATATACACCCACACATATACATATATACCTCTACGTGAGTATGAGAAACATGCTACTAACACTATCACATTCACTCATCAGAAAGTCCCCAAGCGCCTTCCTGAATCCGTGATATTTGGCTATTGATTTTATTTGATTACATAATTCATTATAATGATGAAACGCGAAAATATTATGATTTTACGAACACGTGTTCCGACATCGCGATAATACTAAAGGTTTAACAGGAAACCTATCATTTCATTCGTTAAGGGCCTGCAGTCCTTGTTATAACTGGATTACGAATTATTTGAAAAGATTCTTAGGACGGGTTGTTTCGGAGAATCTGAACAATTCATCAAATTTCAACGTTCATTTTCAAGTTCTGTGAAAGATTTTTTCAAGTTCTGTTTTTATTTCAGTTTTGTCAAGCAACTAGCCTACAATGATATAAAAACAGAACTTGAAAAAATCTTTCACAGAACTTGAAAATGAACGTTGAAATTTGATGAATTGTTCAGATTCTCCGAAACAACCCGTCCTTAGTAAATTAGCAATTATCAGTAAGTTTTTTTCCGTGGGCAAGGTGTAGGTACATGTTTCTAGAATAAAGGAAAAACCATGAAATTATGTCTTTAAAAATATTTGCATATTCAAGAAAAAAACTTATTATTTTTAGCGGACGATTCAAAACTTTAAAGAAAAACAAAATTCTTGAGGAAAACAACAGAAACCGTTGAAAATTTTTAACCCTAATTCTTTGATATTTTATTTTGCCAAGTTGGCCGGTAAGGGATCGCGGGCCACAGGTTATTCATCACTGATTTGAATGTTGAATACGTAATACCTACGGCTTGTCGCACGCCGATTATCTACCGGTTGTATCGGCGGTTACCATTGTTACCAAGGTCGCTAGTGCCTGATCAAACTTTCATGCATACGGACATACGCTATATGCCACCTAACAATGGTACACAATATGTTATTATATCGGGAAGAATTATTATTAGGCCAGAGATTATGATTATTTTTTTTAATTATCCTTTCACAGGAGGCCCTGAGGAGGCCCACTCCTGGACACCGTAATCCCTAGATTCCTACCCAACTTCTTCTCCTTCCTTTCTTTAAAAAAGACCACCGCACAGCGTCCCCAAAGATGACATAGGTCCTGAAGGATTTTAGTTTTCTCGGGGCCTGCTGTGTGAGGTTAATGTAAAAAAAACGGCGAAATTCGTGCATTCATGAAATTTTGCTCATACATTCTTCTTGGCAGTAGAAATTATGGTTTATAGAGTCCGCCCAAAATAAAGTGGTGAACCATCCTTCTGTGAGGAGGCGGAGAGGGGATTGTTTTGAATACATGTTTAAAAACTAGGTCGAGTGAGGTATCTTTTATAATGTTTTCGTTAGTATTGAATCGAATGAGACCATTTATACCTAAGTCGATAGTATCTATATTTGGCGAGATTAGACAGGTTTTTAGTGAAGAAAAAACATGAAAACACCATAAATTCAAGCAAAACGTATTTTGTTAATGTAGAAATTACTCCAGTAAAATTAAATACTAGTCATTCCTTGTTATTATTCCTTAAAAAGTCAACCCGTAAATAACAAATCATTTTGCTGCAATATGTACCTTCATCTACTTTTAATAATAGATGTATGTACATATTACAATTATTTTTTTTAAATTGTAATATTTAATAATAGGATGAATATGAAAAGTCAACAGATGTCGCACATTAAAATAAAAATAAGATATATTTATCCAAGACACTATCTAGCTTGCATTTAGTTCGAGATGAATCTTCCGATCATACATAAAGATAGCAGCCAATAAAAATGGGCGTTCAGAAAATGAAGATAATGTTGGTAGTTCTTATTTGAAGTATGATAGAAGTTAAATATGACCGAAGGAAATAGGGTTCAAGTATCTTGCGACCGTATCTTTTTCTGAATTTTGTGTTTGAAATTTTCGTTTAAAAATCGCGAATATTGTCTTCAATAGTTTTTTGTTTGTTTGACAGAGGATTGAATTTTCATCCCCAAGGCTGGCCCTTACCTGCTGTGATCTTTTACTGACAACATTTCTCTCTTATTTGTTCTAAGTCTTCTTTTGTCTTGTTACAGACCCTGATCAACATGTCCTACTGCTGCCTGTTCCTGCTCGGTCGCTCCGTCCAGCGCGTTGTGTTCGGCGAACTTCGTGTCTCTGAGCGACAGCACGTCAAGGACAAGTTCTGGAACTTTGTGTTCTACAAGTTCATCTTCGTGTTCGGCGTCATCAACGTGCAGTACATGGATGAGGTGGTCCTGTGGGTCGCCTGGTTCACCGCCCTGGGCTTCCTGCACCTCCTGACGCAGGTGTGCAAGGATCGATTCGAATACGTGAGTACTTGTTGGATTACTGCTTTTTACGGTTCTTCCTCTGGCTTTTCAATTTTTAATAGCAAATTTAGTAACTGACGAGGATGGCTCGTGCACGATTGGCGCGAAACTCCAAGGGGTGATTTTTCACATGCGGAGAAAAATGAGTGTTGCCGATTTATTAAAAAAATCTCTTCAAATTATTTGTAATCCGGTGAAATACGGGATTGCAGGCCGTTGCCTGTTAAACTTTTAGTATATTCCTAATATATCGGAACACGTGTTCAAGTGTCTGAGACCCGTAAGCCAATATCTTCGTCAACTTTATACGATATTAATGACAGCATCCAACGTACGAAAAACGTCTAATATGTATAATGCACAGAATCGCATACTCTATTACTAATCCATTGGATTGTTCTTATTGACGCCCGAGGAAGACATGGCACGATTGAGTGAATCAGACACAAGGTGTGAGAGTCAGAAGAGTATGAATGAGGCGATGTATGAATGTGAATGAGGCAAGAAGTGTGTGCAAGGACCGATTTGTTTGGCGGTCCGTTCTCTCGGTTAGTTAGTTAGTTTTATGAACACTCGTACATTTTATTTATTCGGACAAGGCCACCTGCATTAACACAGGTTCAGATATATTCTGAATAATTAATATTTTATTTGGAAATGGTCATGCATTCACTTGTTTAACAGTATTTTGATTAAAAAATTTAACTCATTTTTCTCCCTGTATAATATAAAATTACGTACGGTTTTTAAAAGTATTCAGGAACTCGAGTCAGCAACAATTCCAAACTCGGGTAGCACTGACATTTGTTTCGTATATTGACTGCTGTAATGTCATCCGATTTCAGAAATATGCGAATATCTCCGCATATCTCCGCGTGCATGTGCGTACCACTAAAAGTTGATAGAATGCGTTGTCATCGACAACGAGTATATCTACCGAGTTTCAGCTCGATCGTACATGGGGAAGTGGGTGAATTTCTGTTTCCGAAATTCGCATTCATTCACTACCGAAAACAACAGTGAAAAATTATGTATTTTAACATATGTTATGTACAGGTATTTAAGGTCAACATTGATAAATTATTGTAAATTGACCAGAGGTCAGATTGGTGAATATTTTTATTTATTTTCAAAACAAATCTATAACAAGGCAATTAAAACACTTTGCAGCATTCCTACAGTTGTTACTGTAATCATATTCTACCGAACGCTTGGTCTAATGCAGAGGTTCCCAAACTTTCTTGCCCCGTAGACCACTTGCCAAATATTTTTTTTCCGTAGACCCCCTTCCTGCCGAATATTGAATTTTCCTAAAACTATTAACGTGTGATAATCATTTATTTTTTTCATAAAAAGATTCCCTTCCCTTGCCTGCCATACAACCGGGTGGCGATATAGTTCCTCTGTTTTTTCTCTGTTCCTTGTGAGGTATTACACCAAATAAGAAATGGAGCAGGATAAGCAACGGGAATTTCTTTCTGTAGCTGGCCCTACAGAACTGCCCCTTAAGTTATTTGTTAGCGCTTATTCCGAACAGTTCTTCTTGTCATATTATATCCGATTCTTCAACATTCCATTTCCACAGTCAAAATGTCCTCAAACTTAGTTTTGAAGTCTGTGTGAAGTACATCTAAATGTTGAACGTCATTATTACCCTGGACGTTTTTCAAAAACATGTTGGGGAACTAGGAAAATTCGCGGCTTCCAATGTGCAATGTTTTGGTTCAATATATTAAATCTGACGAGAAAAGGAGCGTAGACTCTATTTATATACCTCAATAAACAACTTTACGAAATGTAAACATACAAATATCAAATAAGTAATTTCTCAGTCTACATATCCACGTTAAAAGTGTAAATTACAAAAAGCAGCGGCCCCAAAATAGATCCTTGTGGAACACCTAAATTAAGTTGGTATTCTTTGTATAGTGACGTCACCAAATCGTTATTTATGATATCGTTTTACTTATTGGACAATTTGTAAAGCGTAAAAATAAAAATATTACGTAAACTGTGTTATTTGTGTTAGGTGTATTGTGTCATTTACGGAACTCCTAAATATTGAGTTGAGGCAAATGAGGGTCTGCTTGTATGTATCCCATTTGAATCTCGTAGACCCCCAAATTTTTTTCTCGCTGACGTAGACCCCCCAGCAAGCCGATATCGACCCCTGGGGGTCCATATAGACCACTTTGGTAATCTCTGGTCTAATGGGTTTATTATGCATAATATCGGTGAAGTGTTATGACACCGTGCATATATTATTAAATTATTTATTTGCTTCGCGAATCTCGTTACCTAGCAATTAACCTGCATATTTAAGTTTTGTGCAGGGTGCATGAATGTTTATTAGTTTTTACTAACTATGTTTCTATCTTGTTTTGGTATATTTGCTATTAAATTAATTCCATTATTATGTATTTAAAAAGAACCAAATGAATTACATTAGCAGCCTTATTTAAAAAATGTGTTGGAAAAAAGCCTATCCAGCCATATAGGGTTGTTTATCTGATGTATAGACTTGAATTAAAAATAATTTTAATTCCAAGTTGATTTGAAGATGTTGCAAAAACAAATAGCATAAAATGAACCATTAGATTTTTATATTTGAAAGGTACGTATATTTAAAAATTGCAATATTTTAATTTCAAACACGAAAAAAGTTGAAAAAAAGTCAATCACAAACATTTTTAATTAAAACGTCGAAAAAATCGAGAAAAAAAAAAACACTTTCCTTTTATAAGGAATTCGCAATTATATTCATTTCAAATAAAGTCATTTCACTTTTAACTCGTTAATACAATTAAAAAATAAATAAAATCTAATATAAAAATGTAAATGTTCGTTTTTTTTAAATCTTAAATATCCGAGAGTTCTTCGCCGATTGCTTTGAAATTATGACACAATGTTGCTTTCGAATACGCGTGTATTTTTGTGTACATAAATTATATAGATATATTTGAAACAAAAAAAACAGCGCCATCTGTTGAACGTAATAGCAAAACCCTCTATTGTTTCTCTATTTGCACAGACAGAATGAGCTACAGCAACGCGTAGCAGGGTACAGCTAGTTTTAATAATAATTCCCATAAAAATTTGAGAATTTAGTTTAATTTTTGCTCAATATAAACGTTGATTTCTTGGAATTTTATTTACCTTCGCATGCATAATGCTGTATCAGTTTCATGAAATTCTTGTAACTGTCAATTAAAAAATAATGTATCTGAAATAACCTAGCTTTTTCCGATAACATGAAACTAAATTCACAAAATGACATTACTAATGGATTAAAAGTAATACAAATTACATAATCACGTAAAAGTGCATTGGTCAATAGAATCGAAATTATAAACCAAAACATGCTTTAAATCACATATCTCAAACCACAAATCAAAACTGTCAAATTACTCATTTTTCCGGGAAAATACGTCAGTCTCCGCATGCACCAGTTTGCCAAAATGCAATGTTGCGAGATATTTTTTACTAGTACTAATTCAAAATAGAAATAGTACAGTCTTTGAAAAAGTGTGTGTTTCGAATTGATTTTTGAAGTAAGGATGGAGGTATTTATTCACGTTTTACCACACGTTAAGTCTCCTTTTTACGACAACTTTTATTAATTACTTAGTTAGTACTTAATTGTTAGTCGTAATACAGGATTATAGGTTGCCATGGTGATGGCCAATTTCCAATAGGAGAGTGCATATATATTGAGAGGAAATATTATGATCGCTAGGCAAGACGACAAGATTGAATGTATTTGTAAGTCATACTGATTGTATGCATCGTAGCAGTTGTATTTTGACAATATATTAAAGTCTTACGAACACCGTTTGCAAAACCCTGATTCAGCTAGAAGTGTTGCTGTACACCCTTATGTTCTTTTGTCTCCGATCCTCTATTGTCTATTATCTATACTTTCGTCTCTGGTCTTGATCGGTCGACATGCGACATCCCACCCTCTGACATAAAAGCTCTGTGTAGTGTCAGTAAGTGTGGAGTGAAATACCATATGCATACGGCTCCTGCATGCCAATCTCAAGAGTATGAAACGTCCAGTCTTGAGTCCTCGTGTTCCTTTGTATCCAGGCTTTCTCTTCAAGCGTTGACTTGAAGCTAAGTTTAGGTACATTATTTGATAGTGTTAAAAAAATGTATTCCAGGCATCGATATATAATCTCTAGATATGGTGTGTCTTACGAATTTGGTCGAGTAATTCGACCCACCTGTGAGTAATTTCATCACCAAACTCCCCATCTGGGGTCTAACACAGTGAAATCGATAACTTTACAATGTCGGATCGATACGCGTAACTACCGATGATTTCATACCGATCCATAAAGCCCTATATCAATACGATATTGGCGGAATCCGTTAGCAATGTTTGCAAGGACAGTCAAAATACGATTCCGATAGTCGGTAGACAAAAGCCGCTGCTTTTAGCAAGACCTCCAAGGTGTCGGATAAGCAACCAATATGCGCGACTTTTTGGATAATGTCATAATGTTATTCAAAATAACTGGCTAATGAATAAAAGGAGATGAACTAACTCATCAGAAATTGTATACACGATCCATGGACGAACGAAACGCGATAAATTGATTAGTAACAAAAGTTGTTAGTCATACTCGTAACTAAAGACCTCATGAACTAATCAACTTCCTTTTTAGTGTCAAGAAGTATATGCGGACTGCCAATATACAGGGTGTATCGGCACGTACCCGACAAACTTTAACCAGCTATTCCTTAGCACATTTGGAGTAAAAAATGTTATGGGCACTTTGCTGTCCGGTAGCATTTTTTTTTCAATTAAAAACAAAATTAAAAATTTCCACACTACATCACTGTCATTGGCATTGCTTTTCGTGTTCAACAGCTGTTATAAGCAAGTATGTCGAAAAGCGTCTTCGCTCTTTCGCACACACTAAATAATAATAGTTAAAAATGAGACGAATGGTGCCGTACCATTTCGTTGTGATTGTAAAAGTGCGCCAATATAGGTACATACGTACATTATTCAACGGAATTCGAATAAAATATTGCCAGATGGGTTTTAAAACTTTGACAAAGGATAAAACAGTGGTGACATGTGGTGAAAATATGAATAATAAATTTAAAAAAAAAAAAACGTTACCGGACAGCAAAGTGCACATAAGATTTTTTACTCCAAATATGCTAAGGAATACCTGGTTAAAGTTTGTCGGGTACGTGCCGATACACCCTGTATATTAAAGTTATTATTTAAATTCGACATTGTCAATTTATTAGTATTTTACTTTTGCGTAGCTGTCTGAAGTTAATTCATTTCCCAGCTTCCAGTATTGCCCGCGTATCTCGATTTGCACTACAATATCGGTTGGCGTATCAATAGTTCTACCATGCCAGCTAAATCGCTACAAATTCGTCGGTAGTTTAGCCTATTGATCCGATATTGTAAAGTTATTGATATATACTGGCAATACTTAAGTAGTTTGACATTTCGAATCATCAAATGTATTTACGAAAAATGAGAATTTTGAATTGAAATATTAACCTACATATGCATTGGCAGTCCGTATTTACTTTTTGGCATTAAATGAGGAGTTCATTAGTTAATGTTGTCTTTATTCACAACTTAGAATTGGTCAATGAGATCTTTAGCCATAATACGAGATATTCGAGGTAATTGTCTCAATTTCGTCTCTCCAAGTTCGAACGGCTTTAATTGATCGCATAAATGACGTCTTTAATTCCAAGGAGCTTCGTTAATCTGCCTTCATTCATTAATAAACCAGTAATTTTGCATAAAAAACTATATTATTAAAAAAAAGTTGCGTATATCAACAGTCACCCAAATTTAACTGACAGCCAAGGACATTTGGCGGGTTTTATTTGTCGGAATTTCTTATCAATCGTTCGTTGACCGTGCTAGGGAATGTTGCTAACTGACCGTAGATCACGAATTACGAATTTAGTCAATATCGTATTGACATATAGCTTTATCGATTTTTCGTGCTAGACCTCCTGATCCGTCGCCTCGTTTCGATAAATAAGACAAATTTGATCCTTGCAGACCAGCAAAAGATAAAAATCAATGCTTCTTGTGATCTTATTTATTTATTTATTTTGTAAGAAACAAACAGTTTTATATAATATACAATGATAGATATAAATATATAAGTTAACTGAAGTCAAGTCACAGCAGTTTCTTATGTTAAAGTTCATTAGAAATGAAGTTTTAATATCTTAAAATTAATTTGGTGTTAAAGGAAAGGGAGAGGAAGAGGAAAATAGGAAGAGGATAGGAGATGCTCCCGCTACATTCCATACTCTCATATTAATAATGGATCGTACGCATTACTTCATATCCATATTTCTTTAGGTTATTACCAAAAATGTCAATGCTGTAAAATTTTTGTATTATATTGTGCACATATACGAGGAATTGGGGAATTTTTTTGAATGTTTGTTCTTATGACTGCGATATAATGCACTCCCTTTTTGATAAATGTTTTCGAAACCCAATTATTGAAACTTAAAAGTAATTTTGGTTTCGGTGTAATTTTTAACATCCGCACGGTCTGTCTTTGCTGGTCAATGATTCAAAGTGTTTCAATATTAATAAATGTACGTTTCTTTCATCAACACCATTTCGGCGCTATGTATGGCATTTAGAATCTTCCTCAAATGTTATCCTCAGAAGTTCCTATCCTGCTCCAATTTTCTTCGGCGCAGTCCACCTCTTTCTCTATCTGACTAGTCGTTTATACGTCGCTTTCTTTAACATTTATACCAATTATTTTAGCTTTTCCTTTGTCATTGAGAATCCTTCCCCCGCAGGGGTAGGCAGAGAGGATGGACCGCCAAACAACTCGGTCTTGGTACACACTTCTTGCCTCATTCACATTCATACATCGTCTCATGCATACCCTTCTATTATTCTGACTCTTGACATGGCCCGACTCAAGTATCTGATTCACTTGGTCGTGCCATGTCTTCGTCGGGCGTCCCCGATTTCCATTCACATCTGCATCGTATAGTTCGCCTGTCGATAACCTTTATTAATGTGAATTCCCGAGTCCTTTCTTTGGGCATTTTTCCTCATGACCAATGCCGCCCATTATAGAAACAAACCCACAACGCATTACGATGGATTGTTTCTACATTTTATTATCTTTATGATATTAATATCTTGGCACTTCCCCCGACAAAAATTGCTACTTAAACTAAATGGAACTCTTAAAAATTGCGAAATAATTTTTAATTAAGTAAAACTCAACATTTCTTAATTAAATGAAAGGGTCATACCGCACTCATATAATGTTGTTAGTATCAGCTACCTATAGATATATTATATATAAATAAGGGTGTCCCGGTGTGGGTTTATTTTTAAACAAATCCACAGTTATGATTTGAGATTTTCACGGCTAAAAGTATTATAGTGATGTATGACGTTTTGTGCTACCTCGTTCTTCAGCCAACGGCACTACGGTGTCCATCATACTCGCACTGTAATGATGTCCGAAATGTTGGATGAAGAAGGAGAAACGTTGGAAAACAAGAGAAAGGTCTTTATGAGGTCTTGAAAAACCATCCATCCCCTTTTACCTTAAATCAGAATTTTGGAAATTCTTGATTAAATTTTGCACAATTGACGTTCGCAATTAACTGTCTGCTATGTAATAACATCATATAAGTGTAGGGTTGCCACATGATGATTTGATAAAGGAGGGCAGATGGGTCTAAAAATGAGGATTTTCTGTGAAAAAGGACATTCAGAAATTAAACGAATTTTTTATATTATTTTACTTTATTTTAATCATTTTTAGCTGAGCTGCCAATTTTGCAGAGAAGTTCTTGGTTTTTTAACAAATAATTATAAAAATCTTCACATGTTTTTGAGTTGTATTGAGTAAGAATTAAAGATTTAACTGACTGCACACTTAGTCTATTCATCTCTTTGCTCCACTGAGTATTAATCAGCTAAAAAAATCTTTTTACCACATTTGCGTGATGTGCGCTTATACAAAAATATATCTCGCAGATCTTGAGCAGTTCTGAGAAACAGTCAATGTTTTTAACACTTTTGAAGTAGATCTTCCACTGCTCGTGCAACGTCAAATCATAATATGCTTCATATTCATCTGAATTTGATTTAAGAAATGAAATCATGTTACAAAATTGATCGTGTAGCTCAGAGGTTCCCAAACTTTTTTGTGTCGTAGACCCCTTGCCATGTTTTTCTGTTTTTGGTAGACCCCCTACTTACCTGATATTGATTTTTTGTAAATTTCTAACTGTAGTGAAGTTTAGTGTTAAAAACTTAAAGTAAAAACACATGTTCAGTTTTATACATTTATTAATTGAATTTAAATTAAAACTACTCAAAATAAAATTTTGTATCTGTTATATAAAATAAACTAAGCAATAAGTAAATGTTTTTAGTGGGAAGGATGAACCTGATGCTTTAATAATAAATTATCAACATTTGGCGTCAATTTTGTAAGGTTTAATCTTAAGTCTCCTCGGCTAATGATGTCCAGTCTGTTTCTTTTTTTCGTTAGGAGATTGGTAACAGCGCTGAACCCCCTTTCCACTAGGTATGACGATGGAAAGGAAATTAAAAATTTCCTCGCTATATTCCATAATACGGGATAAGTAACGGGTATGTTTTTTTGCAGCCAGAAGTGCTGATATCCGTGCTTAAACTGAACCTTAAGTTCTTCGTTTGTACTTATTTCAGTCAGTTCCTCTTGTTTTATGACATTCGTTTCTTCTATGTCACCATATGGGTTAATTATCCACGGTGGTATTACCATAGTCAAAACATCCTCAAACCTAGTTTCAAAATCTGAATAGAGGGCATTTAAATGTTGAACGTAGGTTGAAACGTCGTCTTCCTGGCAGTTTGTCTGTGACAAATTGGGGAACTGGTAAAATTCGCCTCGTCCAATATTTTGCTTCATTAGTTTAACTCTGGCAAGAAACGCTGATAAGATGGACTTTGTTTTAATCAAATTTATACTGTCGCCTTGTAACTGCAAATTAACCATATTAAATTTTGTAAACAAATCTGTTAAATAGGCGATGTCTGTTTTCCACTTCATTAAATTGTCTTTTAAAATTTTATCTTTAGTATCCAGAAATTCTAAAATAGTCTCAAAAAGTGCAAAAAATCTTGTCAAACATAAGCCTTTCGACAGCCAGCGTACTTCAGTGTGAAGGAGTAATTGATGAAAGTGTTTGTCATTTTCTTCACACAACTGCGCAAATAACCGCGTATTCAACGCGTTGCTTCGGATGCGGTTTACTGCATCAATGACTAATTGAAGAGATTCGTGTAATCTAACACTCAAATTTTTAGCAACTAAATGTTGTCGATGGATGACACAATGTATTGCTAACACCCCTGGGACATTTTGTTTTAAATAGCTTATAAATCCACGATAACGTCCAACCATGGCAGGTGCTCCATCTGTAGCTACTGACATTATATTTGATAAAGGGATTGCTTTTTCAATGAAGTAATCCTTCAAAACATGAAATATTGATTCACCTTTAGTGTCGGTTAAGTGTAAGTAAATAGGTACTATCAGTGTATGTTGAGATCCACTATCGTGGACCCCCATTTTCATTTCATGGACCCCCAATTTTTTTTTTTCGCTGACGTAGACCCCTTGCAGGTTGTCATAGACCCCTGGGGGTCGATATAGACCACTTTGGGAATCACTGGTGTAGCTTAACATCGTCAATCTCTACACCTCTGATGCTCAAGAACTCAATGCATGAAACTAAATCATCGTATTTTAAGTTTTCGTTCTCTTTCAGCAATGTCATCCACTCAAAACATTTGAAATCTTCCAAGGGTTTTATTCATTCCATCAAGTAATCTTCACTAGCCTTGTAAACACTGAAAAATTCGTTGGAAATGGACTCGGCTTCGTCATTATCACGAAGCTGTTCTCTTACGCTTAGTGGCAAAAAATTGTTGTTTCTTCGATTACGAAGCATATGAAGTACGGATTGAAGTGTCTTTGAAATTTCCAGAGCGGAATTATGTTCCTCTTCGACTTTTGCCAAATTTGCTTTGTAAATAGACCAAACCCGATGTTTAGCAAAAATGAGGACTTACAGTAGGTAAGGAAGGACGGGAGGAAAAAACATGGAAAAGGGGGACATGTCCTCCTTTTGGATACCATCTGGCATCTCTATATAAGTGTCACTTAAACTATCATTTTTTAAAATTCCTCCTTTCTGCATGAGATTTGTCTTCTTCGACATTTAAACAGAACTCGTAGATTCATGTTATTCAAAAAATCAACACGCAATGTTGTTATTTGCTACGACATGCAAAAAAATATGGCCTTGCTTTTATAGTGTGTAGGGACAAAAGGTAATAAGTACCCACCATTTGTTTGTTCCCTCCCATTGTGTTGACTGTTAATGTCAGTATCGTATTTTTGTAAAAATAATTATCGTGAACGCGTAAACAGACCCACACTGCCAATAAGAGAACTCTCATCGCCTTGGGCATTTATTTTTAGCTTGTTTGTTTTGTTTTTATTTGACCGCAATCCAAAGTTTTGCATGCCTTTCTAATTCGATCTTAAAAACTCGCGTCGTGTTTTATTTGGCGTTAACTGAAAATTTGTTTATTAATAGTTATACTTAACATTGGCGTTGACTTAACTTGATATTATTTATTTATTTTAATATTACATTGAGTTACTAAGTATTCTCCAAAAATTATTAAAAACACATTTTGTGCTGTTATTTAATATGTTATAGGTATGAAAAAAAATCACAGTGTATCTTTAAATGCAACTTTGGAATTGGTCTTGAGATTTAAACTCTACTTTAAACGAGTAATGCTTTTTTTTGTTGTTTGTTTTTGGGGTGTTATGCCGTGTTGCGCTAACTCCTTCTTTAGCCGATATAGTAATGCTTTATTAAATATTTTCGCTTTTTTTAATATTAGCCCGCTCCCTCTGACATTCGTATTTTTACTTATCCCCCTTTCAAACCACCTTCTTCTTCTTCTTGAACGCTTACTACGGAGCCTTAAAGGGTGGGAAAGAGGGTGGGGTGGTTTTTCGTAATCTTCATCAATCTCGGAATTAAACTGTTGATTTGTATTAACAAATAATATTTTTTTAAAGAAAGACAAACAATCCCGGGTTACGAATAACTTGACAATATTTGAAAATCTCCTACTACCACTACAGTAAGCGGAAAATGTTGCTTGTGTCGTGATAGGGGACTTAGCCAGTCGAGGAATTGAACGTACGACGTCTGGGTGGGGCCCAAACGCGATGCCAACTCAGCCACTGACTGGTAAAATAAAATTGCATTTGTTTCAAGGTTTTCACTTTTGTTTAATGGGACTGTAATCTCTCTTAGTTATAAGAACGTACGAGTATAACATACGATATAAGTGTAAATGGACGTACTTAATACATATACAGTATAATAAAGATCCCCTAACACGCTGCTGCAGCGCTGCTTCAGCTTTACGGTGAAGAGGGCCGTATACTGCTCGGGTTGAAATATTTATGCAAGATTATTTTAGACTTGCACCAATCCTCAAAAAACACGGTCATTTTTGCATTTCGCGTTTAGTTGCTAACCTCACGTTTATTCAGATGACATTTGGCGATGTAATTGACCCGGTAAGCTTTCAATTTAATTATGCTTTCCGTATTTGCTTTGATAAATCGATAATTCAATTTAATTATGCTTTCCGTATTTGCTTTCATAAATCGATAATTCAATTTAAAATATTCCTCTGATAGTGTGCTGCCAATGAGTATTACTGCTTTTTTGCGTTTTCATTGCGCGACCGATCTATATTTGTCAAATCAATTAGACTGTTAACAAAGTCCGCGATCTCTGTCTTAATACGATCGTAATACGTCCCTAATCCCGTGGGTCGGGTGGTTTAAAAATCTGTTAGCCTTACTGCGATATTACAGCCGCTATATGCAGTACGCATGCGCGTGATTATGAGTAACGTTTTCTATTAAGGCGGTGCAATATACGTGGTAATGTAAAATCATGTGTTTTTGGTTTGAAAATTTGGTCGCCTAGAAATGTTTCAGATGCTTTAAATAAATACCGCGAGTAGAATACATCTTGGCCTTTTAAATAATCGAGTATTTTAAACATAAGTCTTTTTATAAGCCCAGAAAAAAATAGTTTATAAGGCCTATGAAAACTGCTTTAAAGTTCAAAATTTCCTATTTACGAACCCATTTTCGGTTATGGTTTTATTGTATAATGTGGCAAATTAAGTTATTTATTAAATAATATCAAAACATTTTAATATTTATGCCTGAACATCCACAAAATAAAATAAAAGGCACTTTTTGGCCATGTTTTTTCTTGCGTAAATCAAAACAGCTGGATGGTGTTAAGCGGGAATTTAAGCCTTATCGCCATCTACGTAAGGAGTGTTATTGATGGCGGCTGGATTCAAAATATTACACGTCGTAGTTTATCGCCTTAACCTGTTCGTATCCCTCTGTATTATCCATTTTAAGTAACGTGTTCTATTAACCTGTTCTTATCCCTCCGTATTATCTATTATGAATAATTTGGTTTGTGTATTACGTACGCCCATTTACAATTACACGTATACTGCATGATAAGTCACGACTCTCCTAGATGTGAAATTAAAAGTTTTTATTAAATTATGTGCATTCATTTATGTAAAATATGCACGGCGAGTTAATGGCCGCTATTTAAGTAACCTTTTAAGGCCGTCACACACGAGGGATATGATACAACATATTATGTTTGTTGTTTTGATAATTCTGTTATAGTAATAATTACTAATTAGTTGTCTGAGCATAGCAAATTCCTGTTTTAACTCGACTGTTTTGCATTTCGTCTTTGTGTTAATTTGTTTATCCGTTCCGATTCCGTTTAAAAATGGTGACCGTTTTAGCATATTTTCAAATGGGAAATCTTCGTGCTTATTTGGACTTTCTAATTCGCATTTCTCAGTACTGTGCTGCCTACCTGCCTAAAGAAAGTTGGAAAAATAATTGTCATTGTGATGGTGACGTTTCTTTAAACAAATTGTATTATTCCTTATTTGAAAAAAAAATAGTTTCGTGAAATGTGTGGTTTATAACGGTAACTGCAAAACTCAAGGCAATAACAAGGTGCCTACGAAAAATTACAAACTTGAAACTGCAAATTGGAATTTTGAATTTTGAATTTCGAACAATGCAATAAACTTTTAAAAATTGATACAAGGTCACGAAAAGTGATGAAACAAACAAAAACTAGGTTAAATGGATTACGTAGATTAGGTTTATAGTTTTTTGTTTTGTTTTATGTATATATTTATACCTAAATACCTACTTACAAATCTTATGATTTCAAAGGAAATTTTGGTTTTGATATATAAAATGAGAGAAAATTATAAACACACTTTTTTGGGCGCCCGTCAAATGTTCACAGTACTACTAGTAAATATAGTAGGTACATACAGAAATAATCATACATCCAAAATACGTAAAAAACGGTTATAATCGGCGATAAACTTTTATGAACGTATTATTGCCACCATAAAACGTAATTTGTTATATATGTTTTAAAAATTTTCCGACAAGAATTTAAGTTTTTTCTGTCTGAAATAACTAGGTCAAAATAACTATTTTCTGTCTGAAATGACTAGGTCAAAAAAACTATTTTCTGACTGAAATGACCAGGTCAATAAAACTATTTTCAGCTTCCAAATTAATTTCCTTCATCAACTATTTAACTGTCGGAACAAAAAATAAGGTAAAACGGCATATTACTTTGCTGCAGATTTTTCGCTTTATCTCGTTTAGATATATCTCATTTAGATATTTATCTCGTTTATATACGTCACCCTGTGACAGGGGGTAAAGTGCACTAACTTCGGGAGGTGATTCTACATGATGGTAGAAGTAAAAATATTAATAACTTTTTAGAAATACCAACTTTTTTTCATTTTTTTTAAAATATTTATATATACTAACTGTACCTGGTCACGCGTCGCTGTGGGTCAGTCTATGTATGCAGATAGAGAAAAAAAAGCGCCTGTTGCTTTTAAGTTATACGGATGGCGCTGTTTAAAAAAAACGTTTTCCATCTATATCTATGTAATAAAACACACGTATTCGTATGCAACGTTGTCAAAATTTCAAAGCAACCGATGAAGAACATTCGGATATTTGAAATTGTGAACAAACGGAACATTTTTATTTATTTGAATATATATATTTTTTTAAATTTTAAAATTGCATGCTACAAAAAATATAATTTTTTTATATTGGTGCCCTTTTTTACTCATTTAAAGTACGCTCTAGCGTGTTTAAATCGCACTTTATGGAACGCGCGTTTTTTAAAGTTACCATGGCAACATCAACAAATCAACAAAATGTGAAGTCTAAATGTCAACTTTTAACTATAAATCTGACAGGAATATTTTAAACGTCAAATAAAACATTGCAAATTAATGTTTGTGTTTTTCATTTCCATGACAACAAGATATTGTGATGTCACATCACGAATTCATTAATAGTTCTTATTTCCAAGTTTTTAATAATAATATCAATATTTATGTTTTCAAAGTGTACCAATAAAAAAATAGCGTAAAGTATTCGTGGATAACTGGTCTTTAAAACACTTGCTTTATTTCGAGCACTCGGCTACGCCGTCATGCTCGAAAAATCGCGCGTGTTTTAAAGACTTGTTTATCCACTTATACTTTAATAGTATATTAAAGTATAAGTGGATAAACAGGTCTTTAAAACACGCGCGATTCTTCAGCACGACGGCGTAGCCGAGTGCTCGAAATAAAGCAAGTGTTTTAAAGACCAGTTATCCATTGAATTATTTGGCGTGTTGGGAATAAGCCGACATAGCTCAGTGGTCCAGAGCACCTGACCGGACATCAGAAGGTGCGGGTTCAATTCCCGTCGGCGGCATTTATTTTTACTCGGGAGATATTTTCAATTTGTATGGATATTTCAGGCGACTAATTATTGCTTATAATAATTTGTAATACTTTAGGCTATGCATAAAAAAACCCACGTCTTATAAACATTAGTTTATCATTAAAAAAATATTTATATAACGAAAAAAATAAATATTTTAAATTGTATTAAATTTAAACTTAAACGATGTTAAAAAGCGTTTTGCAGGGTCGAAATTTAAATTTACAAGTGAAATACGCGTTCTAATGTACATTAAATTTAAATTTCACCCATCTCTCTCGCGTCATCACATTGTATTTGTATCTAAAACCCTCCTTCTGTTGCAGCTTTCTCTATCGGCCAGTTCTGGGGGCTGGGCGGGGGCTCGCCTCGCCGCCCTACTGGGCACCATCCTCGCGCTGGACGGGCTGCTGATGATACTGTGCGTGGCCGTGGCGCTGCTGGGCGGGGGACTCAACACGTTTGCCTTCATGTCGGCTGAGGTGAGTCCAAACTAACTTTTTGATAGTGTCGGCAACACGGTATCTCCGATGGCTGCCTTTGACTTCTAGAACCATGCGTAGTTGCATATTGCCAACTCAGTTGGTTTTTAGTAATATTTAAAATCTATTTCATTTCTCGTTTAAGAGAATACAATACTTAATAATAAAATAATGTCGGAGTCTTAACGACGTATGTGAAGAAAGCGTGTACAAAAATGGCCCGGCGTATTTGACGCGCTTACGGTCGAATTTATAGAAAATGGATCTTTCAGCGGGGTATATTTGAATTAGTTCTGATAAACCTATTCTAAAACCGCACATTCCGAAACGATTCCAACTGGCTACAACGTCATTATGACAGAAAACGTCTGCCCGGCATGACGTCAACGCTGCCGAATTTGCAAATATGAACAAACATGTCGTTTTGGCAGCAAATCGAAAATGACACTTTTAAATCGTTATAGAAAAATAAATCCTCAACATAAAAATACCTTCATTATCGTAATATTTTTTGAGAGTACAAAACAAAAGAGTGAGAAAAAAAACTTGATAAATTCATTTTAACCTTGATAGACGAATTTAACAGTTTCTATGTCAAGGAAATCAGTTGAGGAAATCGGCATCAATGTTATATTTTTAATAATCTTGAATATTTTAATAGAATATCGGTTACTTCAGGTAAATTGTCGTTCGATTAACCTTGCCGGTAGATTAGTTCTCATGAGGTTCGGCGAATTAGATGGTAGATGTTAGAAGTAGGTTAGAAGTCTGAGACATCCGCGGGGACTTTGTACCGAAGAAGTGGGTCAAATATCAACATTGACTGAAAATGCAGAATTATTACTCAATATGGATAGAAACTTACTGAGGGAGTCTATGCGGTTAAGAACAGGAAACTGCCAAATTCAGGAATTGCATATATTCCCGTTTGATATCGTTGTTAAGACCACGGGAATCAATAAGCAATCAGTGCATTGAAATTTCATTACGACAACACAACCTACCTATATGACTATGAACTATGTACGTTGTTAGGATATGAATGTAAGGGAGGGGGAGGAGAAGTCTTGTGAATAATTCTGTATATTCAGATTTGGCCATTAACTGAATGATGGTCATTCAGAATGATTTCAGCAGATAATATGAAAATGCTCATATAATTATTTGTATATATATAACCAGTTGTTCGGTAATAGTATAATATCTTGCGTCCAAAAATGTATGATTTTTAATTTCCTCTTTAGTAAATCAAAGCCGAAAATTCCTGTGAAATCATAAGATTTGTAAGTATGTACTTTACCTAACTAATTAATTGTAAACAATGTTAGTTTTTATTTCGAAAAAGGAATTGTATAATTTATTCAAAGAAACTGTAATAGCCTTGATATTAGTGTATGAGCTCACATATAGATGGCACTAGATTAGTCTATTAGGTTACCCATAGACGGCGTTAGCTGTCGAGAAAAATAAATAAGGTGTGAACCACAAGATCGAGGTCCATATTACTCCAACCGCCTGCTAATTAAGACATAACAGCCATTGTCAATCTATCACAGTAAATGTCCAAGTGTTTTGCTGAGGCTGGAGTTTTATTGATGAATGGTGTTTGTGAGAAAAGCCTGGAGACAATTAATTATCACAAAATTGAAATAAAATGCTGTTAAGAAAGTCCAAATAACACGACGATTTCAGATTTGGAAAAATAAACTTTACTGAAGCATTAAAACGGCCCCATCTTGAACCAGAAGGAAAGTAAAAAACAAACAAATTAACAGACAGACCAAATGCAAAACGGTCGAGTTAAAACAGAATTTCGCTACGCTCAATTGTGTAGTGCTTTAAATGCAGTTGTGTGGTTTATGTTTCAGTCTGCATTTGGTGTTAGTGTGTTTTCTATTTCATATTGTTAAAACAGTTGAACTAATAAAATAAAAAAAGCCGTTTCCCGCAGGGATAGTCAGAGAGGATGGACCGCCAAACAACTCGGTCTTGGCACACACTTCTTGCCTAATTCACATTCATACATCGTCTCATGCATACTCTTCTATTATTCTGACTCTTGACATGGCCCGACTCAACTATCTGATTCACTTGGTCGTGCCATGTCTTCATCGAGCGTCCCCGACTTCTACTGCTACCATTCACATTTGCATCGTATATTCTTCTCCTTACACTCATTTCTTCGCTCATTCGCTCTACATGCCCAAATCATCTAAGCGTATTTTTATAAATCTTACTCATTACGCCTACATGAGCCTTGCACTCTTTGCGGATCTCCACATTTCTCACACCATCATACATGGTTTTACCACACGTATGCCTCAGGGATCTCATTTCTACAACAGTTAGTCGACCTCCCTCGACAGAGATTTATTTATAACTAATTTACCATATGAATTCGTCAGGTGATGCAGCTTTTGGCAATCCTTATCAATGCAGGGCATGCACTAAACTATTCTGAAACTGATTATATTAGTTTAACGTGGAACTTGTGCAGTGAATTATTCATAAGTGTCTACAGCAGTTAGTCTATTGGTAGTGCCTCTGAAGTAATTTCTAATGCTGTGAATCTTTGAGGACATTTCCTGTTTAGTTCCGGTTGCAAATTAGGCCACAACCAGTCGCAACTATGTCATTCTCCTCCCTAGATGAATCAATAGAGTGAAGATAGTTTACTGAGACACAAGGGCGTTTACAGCGTACCCCAATTAGGGATGCCTTATTCTCACTGGAGCAGTTATGACTCTTGTAAGGGAAGTGCCTGGTTAGTTAAATCTGGTCACCACACACGGCTAATTTTACCTCAAGCAACATGTTTTTACTTTGATCCTTCTTCTGTCAGTTCACTGTCATATCAGGGTTGGTATCAGTACTCTGTTTTGGACCTCTAGCCTCGCTTCTTTTGACAAGTAGGGTTTGTTTGAGTCTGTGATCTAACGTACTTTCCGCAAAGTGGTTATAACATATTGTATTTTATACTTGTATGCAAACATAATATATACGTACACGGTGTCCGGAAACTAGTGAATCTAGTGAACTAGTGAAACTACATCATGAAGAGAACCTAAAAAAAATTGAAACTTTTTTTTCCGCAACTTAAGGATTTAAAAAATACTATTGGAGCCGGCTCTACAGTTCTGGGCATTTTAAAAGACAATTAACAGCTGGTATCAACTAGCAACTTCGTGGCGACTATAATATTTTGAATTTTATCGTGAAAATTTTCAACTTTGGGCACAAAATATTCATTCAGCATATATGTCACTTCGAATATAAGAGGAAAGTGGAACATGAACATAATACTTGGTCCACAAAAAATGAAGGAATGCTTCTACCAAAACACAACAATAAATACGGACAGAGAACCCTGAAAACAACGTGCCCAAAATATTCAACAAGCAATATAAAAAATTGCGAATTACCACAGACATTCAGATATATGCTGAAAACATGGCTACTAAGCAGAGATTCTCTGTATTAGTAATACTATTGATTAGGGCAATGGTTAGTGATAATTAATATTATGTATAAGTTGTATTGTAATAAGTAATGATATTATGTAAATAGGTTATATTGTAATTGAATATCCTGTTGACAAACTGCTTGATTGCGGTTTAATGGGATTGTACTTTGAAGAACAATAAAAAAAATTACCAACGAAACGAAAGCTTAAAATAAAAAGAAGTTATTCTTTTACAGTTTCCAGCTTGTTGACACTACGAGTTTCCGGACATCGTGTAAATTCAACTACGATTTATTCAGATCGTAAAATTGGCCGTGGGTCGGAAGTAAATTGCCGGCATAACGGAAACATTATGTTGAAAACAGGAAGCAACTTTTGCTGTGGAAAGCAAGACCTACTATGTGTGTGTGTTAGTAGGTCAATTTAATTTATGTTCTTGAAGACGACTATTCTATATACTATGTCGCGACATTCCAGTTAGAATTCAGTGGCGTATCGATTGCCCGCCTAGAGACTCCGGAAGGATTTTATTTGTACTTATTTTAAATTATGAAATATAGGCCGTTCGGTTTTTAGTGATTTGTGAGGACCATTTTTTGCGAGTTGATAGCAATTGTTTAAAAAAAATGAAGTAGCACACATCCGTAATAGATATTTGATTATAAAAATAATTATTTAAGAAGAAGATAATATAATAAATTTAAACGGAACATGAAACAGAACAAGTAGGAAACGAACCCAGGATTTCTCGTCTTACCGGGACAGCTCTTTTAACCACTTCACCATTGGGACCTATTTATTAAACATCACATTTCAAATTCAGAATTGACAATATCTATTTATAATTAACTTGCAATTATTTTTTCCCAGTTTTAGGCATACATTTTTAAATGGTCATAACGTTCTAATGAATTGGTTTGTAACCTAGATTGTGTCTCGGATAAACATATACGATTTTTATTTATATGGGATATCTAATGATTGGCTTTTTTAAAAGTATAACTGAATATTCAGGAACAATTTTTTTTTTCTTAAATTTTTTTGTTAATTTGAAGGTTATACCCATCAATGTGATATATCATTGAAGAAGAAAAAATACATCAATGTAATATATCATTAAATAAAAAATACATCGATGTAATATATCATTAAATAAAAAATACATCAATGTAATATATCATTGAAGAAGAGAAAATCGATCAATGTAACATATCATTGAAGAAGAAAAAATACATCAATGTAATATATCATTGAAGAAGAAAAAATACATCAATGTAATATATAATTGAAGAAGAAAAAATCCATCAGTGTAATATACAGGATGTCAGATATTTGGGGATCAGGTGAGAGGCACGAAATGAAAGTAGTGTCGGTGAAGGTCACAGTGTTTATTTGAGTCAGTTTGCCGTGATGAGATGACGTAGGACAGATGTGGTACTCTCCGGATGCTGGCTGTGATGGCTGGTCAAGCGCGGGTCAGTGAGTCGACGCCGGGCGCTGGTGACCGGGACTCGATGACTGTCAGGCACTGGCGATTTTGGGAATCAGTACTCCAGTGCTGACGGGAAGGCCGAAGGTGCGGCGGACCTTGTAGGCGGTTGAGCGGGAGCTGTGTAGACCAGTGAGGATGCTGCGTGTCCTCGTGGTAGTCATGGTGCGTGGATGAAGCGCTGGTCAGAGACGCTGGAACCAGGGCGCTGTAATCCGTGTAGCGCTGGCCAGGGACGGCGGCCTGGGCCAAGGCGCTATGATGATATCCCGATGGAGTCCATGATGTGTACGTGCGAAGCCGGGAGTATTGTCCTTCGCGCAAAGGTGCGCGGATTATCACTCGTGAGATTATCCACTGACGGCAGATTGATGACTGACTGACTGCTCGCTGCGTCGGGCTTATTTATACTGGACAGCCGACGGCAACAGTAGGTAGATGAATTGCTCAGTCTGAGTCTTTCGGGAACTTTCGGTCGCCCTGCGTTAACGCATAGGCGATAGGCTCGAACCTTTTGGCGAGTTGTCGTAATGTGCCAGACCGACTTGCGATCGTATTGTCGCAGGTAGGCGAGTAGATGCTTGTAGCAGGTAGGTTGCTTTGTTTACAATTTAACTGCCCGTAGTAACTCGCAAGTAGGTACTTAGTAGATCGAGCTGCTTATTATTAATGAGTTAATCTGGATTCTTCTCGACGCTACAGATATATAAAAAAGTTATTTATCTTTTTAACTTCTACCATCATCTCAATCAGAATCACCTCCCAAAGTTAGTGCACTTTACCCCCTGACCCCCTGGATATTACCTGTCAATGTAATATCAAAGTTAAAAAAATGGTTCCTGAATAAAAATAATTATTCAGCTGGTTGGGTATTTTGGCCTTAAATCCAAAATTAAGTTTTGTGTGAAAAGGGGCGCTCAGGCCGAGTTATCATCATTAATTACTTAATTAGCCGTTATCGCCCAACTTATTTTTTATTTAATTATCTATAAAGTTATAAATAGCTTCCAAACTGTTGTTTGCAGCAAAACCTTACCTCACACTGTCGCAGTACTCCTTATCATGGACCAGTCTAATTTTCCTGATAAGACTAATTAATAATGGCATTTTTTAATCTCTTTTATTTACTTTAAAAGCTATCTTCCTCGAAATCTAAAAATTATGGAGAATATAAAATGGCCTCCGTGGCGAAGACCGACTATAAGGCTGTCGACTAGCAATCCGAAGGTGGCGAATTAAAATCATATTTTAAGCAAATTTTATTTCACAATTTACTCATTTAAAATAATAATTGCGGCACGGTCCAGAGTGGAAGATACTCTGAGTATCGCCCTTGTGTAAGACCACCATTCAGAATTGAATCTTTGCTTGAAATGGCTTTAGCTGTGTTTGGTGACCAGATTTGGATTACCAGGTATTCCACCTTTCTTCCTCTTCCCTTCCCCGCTACGTTCAGCCTCGTTACATACCTCAATTGGAGATGCCATAGTCTCTCTGGCTCCAGACGGTTGGGACGCTTGTGCGATATTCTCTCGCTGGTTGGTACAGACTCTCTCTTCGTAGAGGGTGTTAAAGACACAGTTGACATACTTTTACTAGGGATTATTTGGAGTAAAAAGTGTAAATGAAATTTTAATGTTTTTTTTACAATTTTTTTTTCTTCTTCATGTTATCACTGATCAATCAGCGGAGTAACAGAACAACCCCTAACTGTCCAATACCTACAGATTTTTTATGTTTTAACTTGAAAAAAATGTATCTATACATCGAAAGTGTCGCTTGAGACCATAATTTTCATTATTTTTTTTTTCTTATTGCAAATAATGTCAGGAATCGCTGGTTAAAGTAAGTCAAGTACGTTCCTTAAGGCGATGCCATACGCAGTAATGCAAAATCATCTGTTTTTGGTTTGAAAATTTGGTCGCCTAGAAATGTTTCAGATGCTTTAATTAAATACTGCGAGTAGAATACATCTTGGCCTTTGAAATAATCGAATATTTTTTAAATAAGTCTTTTTATAAGCCCAGAAAAAAATAATGTATAAGGCCTATGAAAACTGCTTTAAAGTTCAAAATCTCTTATTACGAACCCATTTTCGGTTATGATTTTATTGTATAATGTGGAAAATTATGTTATTTATAAAATGATCGGAAAAAATTTCAATATTTATGCCTGAACATCCACAAAATAATATAAAAGGCACTTTTTGGCCATGTTTTTTTCTTGCATAAATCAAAACAAGAGGATGGTGTTAAACGGAAATTTAGACCTTATCGCCATCTACGTACGGGTTGTTATTGATAGCGGCTCAATTTAAAATATTACACGACGTAGTGCATCGCCTTAACACCTCGCATATAATTAAAGTCGTTATCCGCGTCCGTCTGTTTGTGCGCTTAGTTCTTCTAAACTACCCTACGGATTTTGATAGGGTTTTTACTATCATTTAGAGAATTTCATCCGAAAGGTTTACATATAAGATACATGCATATTACATTTATAGAAAGTAGAGAAAAGTCGATGTTTTATAATCAAGTCGTAAAAATATATTTTCGGGCAGTACATTGTTAACGCTGGCTAAACCTCATGAGATTTATCAAAATAATGTACTACGGAATTGTATATCTTAAAAAGATCTGCAGAAAAGTCCGTAATGGTATATGTCTATCTCATAAGGATTATCCCCGACATCCCGGCCGGGTACACTTCAGCTAGTAGATTAATAAATTTATATTCCTCTGGCATGGCATAGCCAATAGCCGCAACAGCTGTATTGACTTTGGCAACATCATTTTATGGGTCATGAAAAAATCATAGCCATCATTCTATTATATTTATAGGGTTTTTCAATAAGAGGTGTTATTTTGATATTCAATCGTAAAAGATCAATGGTTTCATTGCTTGTGTGGCACGTAGCGCCGTCTTGTTGTAAGTAAACATTGTCCAGATCAATATCAATATCCAATTCCGGCCATAAAAAATCATTAATCATCTCTCGATAGCGCAATCCATTCACCGTAACTGTTGCTCCAGCCTCATTTTCGAAAAAGTAAGGCCCAATGACTCCGCCGGACCATAAACCGCACCAGTCACATGTTGAGGATAGAGAGGCTTTTAAACAATAACTCTTGGGTTTTCCGAGCCCCAGATGCGACAATTTTGCTTGTTGACGAAGCCACCGAGGTGGAAATGGGCCTCATCACTCAAGATGATTTGCATTTGATTCACTCAAGTGAATTTTAATAATTTCAATGCGTTGTTAAAGCGTGTGTCGTTCCATTTTTATGAATGGCGTAGTTTCTACTTGTCAAATGTCAAAAAATGACAGCTTCAAAAGTAACATCTACCGAAATAGCGGGCTATTCAAAATAACACCTCTTATTGGAAAACCCTGTATTATTATTTGTTAACATCCCACATTAAGGACTATTTCGAGAATGTTTACATTAATCATTTTAAGATGAGGACATTGTTTTGCTAATTAACCATTATTATTATTTTACCTTAATAACAATGACATAACTCACAATTATTTTTAACATGCCCCAGACGAAAATTAATAAACTGACATTGTGTAGATTACACCAAGGTCATTTGTTTTATATTATCAGTGGCCCCTGCGGGATATTGGGAAAATATCTGTGTTTATATACCTGTATATATTATTATCATTGGTGTGCGCAGTGTGCTGGGTCAGCGGCAACCAACGGGCTGCCGACTAAGTGTTGTGCGGAGTACAAAATAACAATACGCCTGTTTGAGGAAGAATCCGTTAATTGCTATTATTAACTGTTTTGGTTAGTGGTTAGCTGGGGATGGCTTTAGCGGCCACAGAGGAGGCAATAAGAAGGCGCTGATCCGCGGAAGACTGTCATGGTTTTCGTATGATATTGAAAAAATGTAAGGAAGACTGTCATGGTTTTCGTATGATATTGAAAAAATGTAAGGAAGACTGTCATGGTTTTCGTATGACATTGAAAAAATGTAAGCAAGACTGTCATGATTTTCGTACAAGATTGAATAAAATGTAAGGAAGACTTTCATGGTTTTCGTATGAGATTGAATAAAATGTTAGGAAGACTGTCATGGTTTTCGTATGAGATTGAATAAAATGTAAGCATATGTGGAATTATTAGCCGGTATAATGGAAAAAATGCTAAGATTTATCAATAAATACGTACTTAATACATTTTTCTCCATTTATGCATGACGATTTTTAATCAATATATTTTGTATTTTATTTCCAGTGCTGCCTGCTCAGCATCTGCACCATGCACGTGATATTCCGCTACGGGCTGCACGTGGTGGAATCCCGCCACCCGCCCTCCGAGGAATCCTCCATCCCGCCTTCAGAAGAGACGGCCCCGCCCAGCACTCCCCCGCCCAGCGCCGCCCGTGACCGCTGCGCGCCCCTCGCGCACTACGCCGAGCTGGCCTTCGAGCTGGCCGCCCTCGCCGTGGACCTGCTGCACCATCTGCACATGCTGGTGTGGAGCAATATCTTCCTGTCCATGGCCTCGCTGGTTATCTGCATGCAGCTGAGGTGCTTGTTTCACGAGCTGCAGAGGCGCGTGAGGAAGCATCGGAACTATGTCTGGGTGCTGAACCACATGGAGAGGAAGTAAGTTTATTATATTCTTCTTATTTCCTTCTTTTCCCGTCAGATGATGGACAATTGGACAACATTCTGAGTATCTAGCACATTTGATCGATAAATGTTGTTATCAAAAATAATAAATTGTCATCGTTCCCGAGCTTAACTGCAGATCGCCAACCAACAAACAAAACTTCACAATGAATAAGGCCCAGTTGTTTCGCAGAAATTCACATATGACAAAGTCATCAAATGGTCATTCTACACCATTTTGTTTTTTTGACAGTTGAAAGGTCCAGTTAAATGCCGATTTTACGTCAAAAGTCCGTTTCAGCTTTTGAACAAATTGTGATCAACAGAAGAGGACAACTATCATGTTGTTAAGCTTGTCATCTTATTACAATTTGATAAAAGCACCTACAATCAATGTTTAACGGGGACCTTTCAAATGTCAAAAAAATAAAATGGCGCTGAATGACCAATCGATGACACTGTTACATTTGAATCTCTGCAAAACAACTGAGCCAAGTGTTCTTAATTTATTCAACGTGAACTGTTGTTTGTACGTTAGCGATTTGAAGTCGTGTTCGTGAACAATGACAAGTTTTCGACGTTATCGATAAAAATCCTTTATTGATCGACTGTTCTAGATACCCTAGAATCGCAATTTAAGCTGAAAGACTTCTTCTGGGTGTTGAACCATTAGAAGAGGAAGTTAGTAATTTGTTCCTTCCGTGTTCGTGAATGAATTAATGCATTTGCCAATCCTTTCAGCCTCGTAACGTACCCTAATTGGGATAGATTGCAAATAAAAATCGACTGCCTTATTCACAAGAAATGCATAAATTTAAAAATTCTTGTTTGCGGCACATTCTTTTATTTCTCCCTTTAGAATTATTTTACACAGAAAATCGCATCGCATTTTTTTTACGTAAACAACATTATATTTCGCCAGTGTACAATATTAGGTAGAACTAACAGGGATAACCGAAAAATCAGGAAACGCAAACTGCCTTCTAGTCGAAAGCCGAACCAAACTAGAGAAAGCGCAACACAATATTGCACTATTAGCGACTTTAGTCAATTAAGACAAAATCTGTTTGCTGGTGGATTTACAAATGTTGGAGAAATGAACAAAAAATAAAAGTTTACTATAAACTACTAAAGAAAAATAACATTCAACTTGCATCAATGTAGGTACTGCAAAGTTCAGCTGACATTGCGGGCGGTAACGGCTCGGCCAATCTCGGCGACACTCTTCCATTTCCGGAGATCACATGGCATCAAACATTTTCTATCGCGCCGCACAAAGATCGTCTTGGCGTAGGTTATAAGATTTCACTGTCAGGGGGATCGTGTTGGTTTGCCTTTTTTGTATGAAGTATTTTGTGCTGATTCTATAACGCCCAGCATGGGAATATCTAGTTGGTATTTGACCATATTTTTGGTCGTGATGATTTTAAAGACACTCTGTTTATAATGTGCTAATATTATTATGATGCAAGTTTCTCTCATCTTTTTAATGGGGTTTTACTGCACAAACAAACTTTAGAGAAAACCGCCACTGATTCATATAAGCGCTAATTTAATTGTTTGGGAAATAGGATTGTGCCTGTACATTCGCAATTTGAATATTATGAATATATAGTGTTGTCCGTATACAAACATAATTCTTTCAATAAAGACACACAAATACAATATTGAATTGAATCACTTATACTATATTATATTTAGATGCCCCTCTGTTGAATTTGGTAGCCACAAAAGGTATGGAGTCCCAAAATACTTGAAAAAACCCTTGACTCAGAAACGGGCGATCCGTTTTATAGATCCCCTATCTTGCTAAACAGATTGCAATCTTTATAGCAGAGGCGTCAGGGAGGTATGCTGACATTCTACGGTATAACAATGGAAGATGCTCCGAGGAACTAGCGTCATTGATTCCTTCGGCACCGGTGCATAGTCGGGAAACACGCCAAATGCGCTTCCGATATTTGTACGCGGTTGACATTTGTCACATGAGAACAGGTCGCTTCTACGACTCGTTCTTGAACTCAACAGGTCTGCTGTGGAACGATTTGCCGGCCTCAGTGTTTCTTCCATCTATGTGTCTCTTCAAAACCCATGTTCGCTCCTTCTCCTCCTCAACAAACCCTCCACACTACTACCAAATATAATTATAATTACTTCATATTATCCACACTACTAAATTTTAATAATCCATATAAATAAAAATGGAAGCATTCATTTTCGGGTTCCGTGAAAGTCCTATTCAAGTTCTGTTATTATATCATTATATGCCAGTTACTTGACAGAACTTAAATAAAAACAGAACTTGAAAAGAACTTGAAAATTAACTTTGAAATATGAAGAATTGTTTAAATTATCTGAAACAGCCCATCCTAAATGTTCGTTGGTTCAAAATCTTTAATCTCCAAAAGTTCTTTACCGATTGCTTTGAAATTTTGAAACAACATTGCATTCGAATACGCATGTGTTTTTGTATACTGCACAAACAGACTGAGTCACAGCAACGCGTGGCGAAGTACAGCTAGTATGTAAATGAAATCCTCACCACGGGAGATCCCTCTGAGGACATCATTATCAAAAAAGATAATAAAACACTTATTATTATTGCTCAGTAAAGGGTAGAATCTCAAGTTCATATTATTTTCTTATCAATTTTTCGCTACTTAAAATGTGCATTGTTTAATAATAAATAATAATTGTGTCGTAAAATATATTATTCTTCTGATAATTCTTTTTGATAAGTGAAAAACACATGCCTCGCTTATGGAAAATTATTCAAAATATTTTTTATCAGTTCTGTTATTATTGATTAGTTCAGTGAGGATTTCACTGGCGATGTTTTTTTTGACACTTTTAATTTGCACAATCAGTCATTATTTGGAGCAGCTGTTGTAATGACATATTTCCGCTGCGCAGATATTAGAAGACAGAACAGATGTTATCTATATCTTGCATATAAAGAAAAATATCCGTGTGTTTGTTTTTTATATAAATCTACTGTTTTATTCCTGTACTAGCTGTACCCCGCCACGCATTGATGTGGTTCAGTCTTTCTGTGCAGATAGAGAAACAATAGTGCCTGTTGGTTTTACGTCCAATAGATGGCGCTGTTTTTTTATTTATTTTTAAAACCATGTTTTTAACTCTCACACGAGATATCTATATAATATAGGTATATAAAATCACACGCGTATTCGAATGCAACGTTGTGTCAAAATTTCAAAGCAATCTGTGAAGAGCTTTCAGAGATTTAAGATTTTAAATACAAGCGAACATTTTTGGGGATCAGGTGAGGGGCACGAAATGAAAGATGGGTCGTGAAGGTCACAGTGTTTATTGATGAGTCAGGTAGCCGTGATGAGAGCGGACGTAGGACAGATGTAGTATTTCCCGGATGCTGGCTGTGAAGGCTGGTCAAGCGCGGGTCAGTGAGTCGACGCCGGGCGCTGGTGACCGGACTCGTTGACTGTCAGGCACTGGCGATCTTGGGAATCAGTACTCCAGTACTGACGGAAAGGCCGAAGGTGCGGTGGACCTTGTAGGCGGTTGAGCGGGAGCTGCATAGACCAGTGAGGATGCTGCGTGTCCTCGTGGTGGTCATGGTGTATGGATGAAGCGCTGGTCAGAGGCGCTGGAACCAGGGCACTGTAATCCGTTGTAGCGCTGGCCAGGGACAGTGGCCAAGGCGCTAGGATGATGTCCCGGTGGAGTCCATAGTTGAAACCGGGCGGAGCCGGGAGTATTGTCCTTCGCGCAAAGGTGCGCAGATTATCACTCGCGAGACTTGTAAACTGACGGCGGATTGATGACTGACTGACTGACTGCTCGCTGCGTCGGGCTTATTTATACTGTACAGCCAACGGCAACAGTAGGTAGGTGAATTCGTAAACAAAACGGAGCCACTCGCCCAGTCTGGGCCTTTCGGGAACTTTCGGCGGCGCTCCAATTACGCATAGGCGATAGGCTAGAACCTTCTAGCGAGTTGGCGTGATGTGCCAGACTTGTTCGCAACGTATTGTCATAGGTAGGTCGCGTTGTTTACGATTTAGCTGTCAGTAGTAACTCGCAAGTAGATACTCGTAGAAAAGTAGGTTGTGTTGTTTACGTTTTAGTTCTCGGTATTAATTTGCAAGTATCTAAGTAGGTCGAGCTGTTTATTATTAATGAGACAATTCTGGATTGTTCTCTCGTCGCCACACATTTATACTTTTATTTATATAGATAGATAGACTGATTTAAATTTTGCACACTTGACCTTCAAAACAAGAGGATCTGTGATCTACATGAGATTTTAAAAAAACCACCCCATCCCCTTTTCCCACCCCGAAACTACTCAGGCCTCAGCCACATTCTCTCAGATGGTCGGAGTATTTACGCTTTGAAATAAAATCCAAATAAATTGAATGTTTTTGAATTTCTTTGAAAGGTGATAAAATACACTCTCATATTTGACTTTATATTACGCTCTCATATTTGATTATAAGGTACGCTCTCATATTTGATTATAAAATACACTCTCATACTCGATTATAAAATCGCTCTCATATTTGATTATAAGATACGCTCTCATATTTGATTATAAAATTCGCTCTCATATTTGATTATAAGATACGCTCTCATATTTGATTATAAAATACGCTCTCATACTCAATTATAAAATCGCTCTCATATTTGATTATTACAAATAAAAATATTTTTTTAAATATTAAAATTTTAAATGTGTACATTAAATTAAAATTAAAATGGCTCACTTTACGATTTTTTAAACTAAAATTACCGATGATGAAAAAAAATATTAAAACCCACTTATTTTATTAGACAAAACAAACTGACGTGTAACTGGCGATGCTCGACTTTTCTCTACTTTCTATAAATATAATGATATTTGGATGACTTGTGTTGCGCCGTTTTTATACGAAATCACCTCAAGGGCACTGTACAAATATATATAGAAAAGAGTACAAAGGGTATAGCTTATAGGTTACATCCTATTTCTTCCAGCTAACCCAACAAATACACATTAAATTACATAACCCAACAATTACATGTTAACAAATAAATAAAAATAAATAACAGTAAATAAAAAAACAGAGGTATTTAATTCATGTAAGGTATTCATTTAAGGTGTTGTGACATTTGTTTAAAAGAAATGTTTTTAGTGTTGATTTAAATTTAAGTATGTCGGTTATTTGTTTGATGCTACGTGGAAGGTTGTTATATACCTACTTTAAAGGCCACGTAGTGTGGTCCTTTTTGAAAAATAGTTTTGTTTGCTTTTGGGATTAATAGGTTTTCTGTGAACCTTGTAGCGTGTTTATGTGTTGAGTTTTTTTGTGGGAACTTTTCTGGAGATGATCATACTATCAACGGTATAAATATACCATATATCATAATTCATGTCACAGAATAGCAATTAACTGTGGCATTTGATCATAAAATGACGACAGAAAGTATAAAATTAATACTAGAAGGAGATACAAATACATAAAAAATATTATCAACAAGTATGAGTAGACTTACATTGTATTTGTAATGATTTAGAAGATGTGATAGTAAAGCCTTTTGTACCTAGCTTCTGTGCAGTTAAACAGATCCGCTACATCTGCGTACCTATTACTAACTTCATGTAATCTAGGTACAAGCGAGTGTTTGAAATGCTCAGTCTTGGAATAGTTACCATTAAGGCGATGCAGTACGTAGTAATGCAAAATCATGTGTTTTTGGTTTGAAACTTTGGTCGCCTAGAAATGTTTCAGATACTTTAATTAAATACTGCGAGTAGAATACATCTTGGCCTTTGAAACAATTGAGTATTTTTTAGATAAGTCTTTTTATAAGCCCAGAAAAAAATAATGTATAAGGCCTATGGAAACTGCTTTAAAGTTCAAAATCTCCTACTTACGAACCCATTTTCGGTTATTATTTTATTGTATAATGTGCCAAATTATGTTTTATAAAATGATCGAAAAAAAAAATTAAATATTTATGCCTGAACATCCACAAAATAAAATAAAGGGCACTTTTTGGCCATGTTTTTTTCATGCATAAATCAAAACAGGCGGATGGTGTTAAGCGGGAATTTAAACCTTATCGCCATCTACGTAAGGTTTGTTATTGATAGCGGCTCAATTTAAAATATTACACGACGTAGTGCATCGCCTTAAACAGGGTTTTAGAACGAGTAGCTCTAATGGGTACATGAAATTCAATGAGGTTAATTAAATCAAGGCTGTCTACACTACCATTTACAATTTTGAACATAATTACTAAGCATGTAAATAAATAGATAATTATTATAGTGTATGTCTACAACGATTTTTAAAAAATTAATAACTGTAGACAGTCAAACTATTATCAACTTGTATTATTATCAATATGCATGTATTACATATAAACCTTCTGGAAGAAATTCTACAAATGATAGTGAAAACTCCATCAAAATCCGTTGCGTAGTTTAGAAGAAATAAGATAATAGATATTTTTTTTATTGTTATTAAGTTTAATTTGTAGAACTCCATTTTAATTTTTAAATTTTATATATTCAATAATATTGTTATTGAGTTTATAAAAACAGTTTATTTTTAAACAAGTTCTGCTGTGTAATTATTATGACGCGTGACAGCTGTTTCGCCCTCTGAAGGCATTATCAAACTGTGGGTAGCCCACTTACTTTTTTGTTAACGTTAAACGTTATTGTTACCTCGCTTTTTTTGTTGTTTCGTATAAAAATAATTAATAAAAAATCCACGAAGTTTGTGCGCATTTAAGTTGTTATTGCATTAGGCTCTTCAATTACGAAAGTATTATCTAGGAGTTTTTCAAGTTCTTTGTAACCCAGGAATGCTTGTCTTTCTTTAAAAAATGATGGGCCTCGAGGGAAATCATATCCTAATAGCTTCCTGTGTGGAGTTTGTAAAAAATAATTTACATCTTTTACTTAGAAGTAGAAGTGAAGAAAATGTATGAGAAGATGTATGAAAAATAATGGAGCAAGGAGCTTAGGATGTCAGGACAGTGTGGCAATCGGTTCCATGATAACTCAACACAGTGAAAATTCAACACACTTTTAAAAAGTAATATAAAGTCATTAGAAATGATGAAATTTTTTTTTTTGTATACGTGCCAAGACCTTGACAATCTTCACCCCATGAACACGGGTGCCCCTGCTAAGTCACCAAACGTAGCGAACCACTAAAGGTGACCTATGGTAGAGGTGCTGGTTATCTAATTAATGTTTCCCGGGGCCGCGGTACCCATACCCGCCTCCCAAATTGGACACCGAAATTTTTTGTCTTTCGTTCAATAAAAGTTTTCTTTTGACATTTCACATCTACATTATTTATTCTAGCTCACAACATTATTATTTATATTCGTCACATGTGTTTTTACTTGGTAAATCAGTAAAATAAATATTTGATTTTACACTTCCATGTTTTATTTACTTTGAACAATATTTATTAATGTCAAAGAAGTGTTAACCAAGGTTATATTATTTTCTTCATCTTTACAAAGCTTTTAAATAGTGTTTGTTCCAAATGATGTTATTCATGCAAAAAAACTATGTATGTTAAGGCGATGCACTACGTCGTGTAATATTTTAAATTGAGCCGCTATCAATAACAACCCTTACATAGATGGCGATAAGGTTTAAATTCCCGCTTAACACCATCCGCCTGTTTTGATTTATGCATTAAAAAAACATGGCCAAAAAGTGCCTTTTATTTTATTTTGTGGATGTTCAGGCATAAATATTTAAAAAATTTTCGATCATTTTATAAATAACTTAATTTGCCACATTATACAATAAAATCATAACCGAAAATGGGTTCGTAAGTAGGAGATTTTGAACTTTAAAACAGTTTTCATTTTATTTACATTATTTTTTTCTGGGCTTATAAAAAGACTTATCTAAAAAATACTCGATTATTTCAAAGGACAAGATGTATTATACTCGCGTTATTTAATTAAAGTATCTGAAACATTTCTAGGCGACCAAATTTTCAAACCAAAAACACATGATTTTGAATTACTACGTATGGCATCGCTTTAATGTCCCTTTTTTGCAGAAAAGCTTGTAAATATTTTTAAATAAAGGACAATGGTGCCCTATGGACTCAAAACTACTGGACCGATTTTGGTGAAAATTTCAAAGTTAGTTCTTAGTAGTGCCAGGAGTGTGTGAGTGGTTTGAATGGTATTAGAAGTCGGGGACGCCCGAGGAAGACTGAACGCATTATCTTTAAACTGGAATGAGATACAGAGTCGAATTAAAGTCCATATAATCAGAGATGTGCAAAATGGGTACCCAAAACCATTTGAAATGCAAAATGGAAATGGGTCAAAACTTTTCCATTTGTAAATGCAAAATGCAAAATGGTTTTTAGAAAAGCATTTCAAATGCAAAATGCAAAATACCTATTTTCAAAATGCATTGAAAATGCAAAATAGTTTCTCAGGTTAAACAATCAAAATAATTATAGAATTTTTAAACAATTTTGTCATTTAATAACTGACATCAATGTAGAACAAACATATTATTACATGATGGTAAATCCAAAAACACCACGACTACAGATTATGAAACCACAAAAATTTGCGCGGGACTAATGTTGCCAACGTAAAAACATAGAAACTGCTATCTAACATTTAATATTACAGCGTCATGGTCAGTATTTGAATCAGTATTTTTTGTAATGGTATCACTCAATTGCCAGGGCTCCTACCAGGGAGCAACTTGACAAATGTAAATTATCTCTCATAGCGAGGTTGAGGACCGATTGATATTTGGGGCTTATGAAAAAAAGATGAGTGGAGATGGTAGGAAGAATGTTAATTTAAAATGGAAAATGCATTGAGAAAAGCATTTAAAAAGCAAAATGGTTTTTAGAAAAACATTTAAAATGGATTTATTTGAAATAAAGCACATCTCTGGATATAATGTAGTTTTTTAATAGTAACAATATGGTATCCAGTAGTGAATGGTATAAAAAGTCTGAGACACCCAACAAATCAAATCCTTAAGTGTAAAATGATATTTAAAGATAAAATTTTTTACGTATGTGATGATCAAATGAAGGAGTGTAAGGAGGAGAGGGGTGTTACTATATAAAACATGTGAACATACAATATATTATGGTGTATTGAAGTATAACAAAGGTATTTCTTTGTCCCCCTCATAAGGGGGTACCGTGTTGAGATGGACTAAAGTTATTTAACTAGGTCGTTTTTAGTGCTTTTTTTAATATTTATCTCTTGTCACTTCACCGGGGCACCCACTTGGTCACAATGTTTGGTGTCCTGTCATCTGGCATTCAATAAATAATAGTTATTTGTTTTATTTATTTATCAACGCCCTTTTTGTTGTACATAACTGAGCAGACTTAATAACTATCTTTTGTGATTGTTTAGTGATGCATTGACTACGTACACAGACTCAAGCATAATTATTTCCCTCCATTAGTATTCTGGTCAATGAGAAATACATAATATCGTCGGCTTGGCGGCAAAGTCCACTAAGTCCCGTTTTTTCATGAAATGACTTAAGTATGAGGTCTTATGTAAAAAATCGTCCTCTTTCGACTGGCATACTCCATTTAATCGTATATTTAATCGTTTTCGATTTAATCATGTTTTTAAATTCACACTAAGTCATAAATCCGATATTATTGGCAAGCAAAACACATTAAGTCAGACATTATACACTAGGCGAAGGCCTCCATCTAACAAAACCGACGACGTTAGATTTTTAAAAGTGAAGCAACATATTGAAAGCTTTCCTTCAGTAGAGAGCCACTATACACGGAAATTCACAAAGAGGCAATATTTAGATTCCAAACTAACCATTGCAAAAATGCATGCGCTGTATGAAGGGAAGTGTACAGAAGACGGTGATGACAATCCTGTTAGTCTTATAACTTACCGAAGAATATTCTGCCAGAACTATAACTTGTCCTTCTTCAAACCAAAGAATGATCAATGCGTCACCTGTACAGTAAACAACAAGGCCGGTGCCCCAGAAAAGAAAACCCTTGAAGATAACTATCAACAACACCAAAACCGAAAATCTGCATCCATGAAAGCCAAAGACGAAGATAAGAAAAGAACTATTGAGGATTCTACTTTCATGTCTATAACATGTGACTTGCAAAGTGTTTTGCAATTACCTTGCTCCCAAGTGAGCTTACTTTATTATTTGCGGAAGTTAAATTTGTATAATTTTACAATCTATGAAGCGGCACCTCCAAATAAGGGTCTCTGTTACCTTTGGACAGAAAATAACGGGAAAAAGGGTAGTTGTGAAATTGGAACATGCATGGCCCTTAATTTAAAACAACTCCCACAGCAAATCACTGAAGTATCCATATTTTCAGATGCTTGTGGTGGACAAAATAGAAATATACAAATTTCCGCGCTGTTCCTGCATTTCGTCCAAAACACTTCCATGTGTGTTATTGAACAAAAATTTCTTGAAAGCGGTCATTCATTTATGGAAGTTGACTCAATGCATAGTGCAATTGAAAACAAAACTAAACATTTGGATATCTTTAGTGTGCACGAATGGATCAACGTTTTTAAAATGGCTCGATCTTACAAACAAAAAAATAAAAAGCCTCCATATGAAACTAAAGAAGTTTTATTTACAGATTTTTTAGATCTGAAAAAGTTGTTTGAAATGACAATAAAAAATAAGAAGGTTGATGAGGATTCCAACATTGTCAAATGGCTAAAAGTTAAATGCTTCCGATATGAGAAAAAATACCAAACATTATAGAATATCGGTATGACTATTCCAGTGACTACAAGAGGATTTCCGTTGCCTCCCTTTTAACGACCAATCAGAAATAAAATAACACGTGCACAGATCTAAGAGCAAAGCAATGTTATTATACCAAAGCTTTATACAAAGCCCATTCCAATATCAGTCGCAAAAAAGAATGACCTGTTAAAACTAAGTAAGACCAATATTATTCCACCAGCCTTACATAACTGGTATGAAAATATTCCATGTTTAAGTAGCATCAAAAATGTAGCTCCCGAGCCCAGCTTTTCTGATTCCGATCCTGAAGATGAGTAGAGTGTACCGTACCTACAATCTACATGTCTACACGTATACGCATCCCTTAAAAGCTTTTTTTATTATTATAAAATATTATGAATGTGTCTTTCAGTAAACACCAATAATGATTGGTAATTATTATTATTTTTATTTGTAATAAATGTTAAAATTTGTATTGCATTCTTGGTTTTCATATTTATTTCTACTAAATATTACAAACATTGCTTATTTTTACGTTGATTAATGTTTTTATAATCTTTTTTATTTCATCTAAACACACACATTGTTTATTTCTGATATTCGTCATAATATCTTTTATATAAATATTATAATAAATAAATAACTAATAAATTATAATAAATAGTTAACATAAATATTTCTTTTGTAGCTTTGAATATTTGTATTTCAGTAGGTACCAGCAATAATTTGTAATTATTATTATTTTAATAAAAAAACTACCTAAAAAAAACTTTTGTCTTAGTTAGAAATTATTATAAGAAATAATAATTGGTATTTAATAATTAAATATTATAATTAAAATAATCTTAAAGCTATTTTGCAGCATTACAGTCAACAATTTGACAATAATCTTAACAAGCAAAGCAAACTAAGTCATTATTGACCGGTAAAAACCACTAAGTCAGGCTCATTTTTTTGTAAATCTTTAATTAAAGGTTGCTGTTATTGCTTTCAACTAATATTGTGTATTGATAAGGTACTAAAGGGTTCAATCTAAATTATAAAATATTAAAAAAATATGTATTTTAGAGATATTCATCCACTTATAGCCTTTCCAAAATCGCTAAATATTAAAATGCGATTATCTCAGGATTGTGTTTTAGTGACTTAGTGGACTTTGCCAGTAGGCCGACGATATGGTAGTTATTCCCAGAATTTTTACACTGATATAAATCCTGACTTCTAGTATTACGTTGTGGATTCCGAAGGCTTAACATTGCAAGCAATTCTAGACTATCAAATGCATCATGTACAATTTTGTATAGAAATACTAAGGACGGGTTGTTTCAGAGAATTTGAAAAATTCATCAAATTTCAACGTTCCTTTTCGGGTTCTGTGAAATTCCTTTTCAAGTTCTGTTATTATATAATTATAGGCTAAATGCTTGACAGAACTAAAATAATAACAGAACTTGAAAAAATCTATTCATTCTGTACAAATATTGATTTGAGATCAAGGTATTAATTTTTATTGTTATATATATATATATATATATATATATATATATATATATATATATATATATATATATATATATATATATCCCGCTACATTTGTTGCGTCCGACCCCTAAAAACTCCATAGCATTGCAGCGTCCACCGACTTACAGCGTCCGATATACGGACGCTGCAATGTTTTGACCTCAAAATTGGCCAGAACGATGCTTACCCCATGTAGAATCGTATGGCAAAAATTTTTGTGGAAGCAAAAAATGTCTCAGAATGTCTGGAAACGAATATTGAACGTTTGACATTTTGCCGACAGGTTCGCTACACGATGTATATATCGAGCAGTGTATGTTTTTATTCATTTCTACGATCTTGCCGCGTCCACGAAGTAATATAATTTTCGATACATAACGACGATCATGCTGCGTCTACGCATTACATCGTTAGTATTGCGTCCTCAAGACCGATTACGAGTAGATATTATTTTATATACATAACGACGGTCGTGCTGCGTCCACGCATTACGTCGATATTACTGCGTCCCCGTAGCCGCTCATGAGAATATACTATTTTTAACTCATAATGACAATCATGATGCTTCCATGCATCACGTCGATAGTATTGCGTCCCAGTGAACGATCACGAGTAGATATTATTTTGAATATACAACGACGGTCATGCTGCATCCACGCATTACTTTGATAGTATTGCGTCCCCCTGGCCGATCACGTTGAAATATTATTATGATTACATAACGACGGTCTTGCTGCGTCTACGCATTACGTCGATAGTACTGCGTCCTCGTGGCCATCCGGAGTACATTGTTAAATATTATTTGAGCGTTTGGTTGAGTAAATCATCAGATTTGGCAACATTTGGTTAATTTACAACGATGCCGCTTGATACTCAGAACTAAGAATCGTCTTGCGTGGTTTTTAATGCATAACGACGATTTTGCTGCGTCCACGCATTACTTCGATAGTACTGCGTCCCCATGGCCATTCACGAGTACATTTTTATAAATTATTTGAGCGTTTGGTTGAGTAAATCATCAGATTTGGCAACGTTGGGTTAATTTACAACGATGCCGCTTGACACTAAGAACTAAGAAGAATCCTGCGTAGTTTTTTATGCATAACGACGATCGTGATGCGTTTACGCATTACGTTGGTAGTATTGCGTCCGTTGTTGTTTTTTTTTTAAAGAAAAAGCGTTTTTTGGGAGCGAAACCCGGTCGGCACAAAGTATAAAAAATAAAAGTGGTGTTTACAAAGTTATTGTTTTATTTTAAATTAAATATTGTTGTCAATTAAACAAACAATTTATAAGTTCCCGAATATTATCTGAATATAAAATAAATCTTATAGAATAAAATAAAAACCTCAAGATATGAATTGAAATCTAATTGTAATAAATCTATCGTAACACAAATTGTGAGGATTATTATTAATATATTCATAGAATTATAACTATATATTTTATCACACTTTCATAAATGCAATGAAAACTTTAACTTAAATGAAATCAACAAAAAATCAAAATATAGAAGAATACGTATGTGAAACATATAGCGAATGCACTAAAATCTAGAACAATATAATAAATCTACTAACAATCTTGCACTTAAACATAAGGAGTATAATTTGAAACATGGACGAACTTCTGGTATACCTATGTATTTAACATTATGTCCACAACCAGATTTTTTAATACTATCCGAGGCACACTCGCATGCAATACATAAAAATATACCAAGTATTCCAAACTACAAACAATATGTCACAAATTATCACAAAAATAAAAGTAGTGGAATTGTAGTCTATGCTAAAGAAAAATTTACTGATATCAATGTTAAAGAAATACCAATATGTAACGCAAACTGTTTGTCAATTAATGAATCTAAATAATTAGCCAATTAATATAATCGCATGTATCGAATACATAGCTCGTTATACCCTTATAATCCAGTAGGTACCCAAGCGATTCCTTCAGAAACTTGATCAGGGTGCTTAGGCTGTGTACATCTTGGAATAATTATCGATAATAACATCAAATGGAAAAGTCAAATAAACTCCACAGTAGACAGAATGAGAAAACTCATCTTTATGTTTTTTAGACTTAGAAATACTGTATCATAAAAAATACTTAAAGGTATTTATTTTGCACTTGCACATTCTACACTACTACAATATGAAATCGTGGTTTGCGGGGGGGGGGGTGCGTATAAATCATACCTACGTCCACTTGTGACAATTCAAAAAATATTAATAAAAATCATATTTAAAAAAGCCATATAACTATCCAACAATAAATGTTTTCCAAGGTTTCCCGGTTCCCCTTCTCACAAAAATTAATGACAAAAATACTCGTACATTAAGAACTTCAATTACATAAAGATTTATTTGATAAAAATAATATTCCATAATTAATTTTAAGCTAAATAATTATTTATATTGGAGGACTAACCGTACCACTAGTTCGAACTACAACAGCAAAACATCATTATTTAACGGTATAAAATTATTCAATAAATTACTCCTGGATATATCTGAGGAAAATTATGACAGTTACAAAAAAAAACAATTTAAAATTCTCTAATACCACCTAATAAATTTTCTTATTGTTTTAAATTATTTATTTATTTATTTTATTTCAGGGAAATCAACAGTTTACAATGTGGTTCATTTATACACGTGTAATTTACCTAACTGAGAAACCAATTGCAGATTTCCGCAATATTCTATTCTATTATGTATGTAAAAATTTAAAAACTATACTTACAAGAACTAAAAAATATTAAATTATCGAAGAAAGCAAACACTTAGTGGCTTGACATTATACAAAATGAAACAAATACTTTGTTTTAAACCACTTTATTTTTATTTATATTTCGTCGACCGGTTTGGATTGAACCCAAATATTGTATAAAACAAATATAAAGTGGTTTAAAACATAGTATTGTTTCATTTTGTAAAAAATATAACGTTATTCAAGAGGGAGATTATTATAACATGAGATTATTTTAACTGGAAATTATTATAACAGGAGATTATTAAAACAGAAGATTATTATAACGTAATACTACATAATATATGTCATTACATAATATAATAACATTTTATGCAGTTTGGTACACGTTTAATACATTTTTAATATAGTTTTTATATTTATTTTGGTTACATTGAAGATAGAATCAGAGAGAATGTTATTATACATATGTTGAACATATTCTTCTAAGACAAGCATTTTTATTTTACTAGATTACATGAGCGTGTGTGCCGTGTAGGTACTTTCAAATCAATTCTGCTTAATAAACTCCACATATTATGTTTCTGCTTATCATTCCTTGGTATTATTTGTAACTAACCTGTTTTTATTACTTTTATTGTATTTTCTTGTAAGGCTATTAATAGTTTTTGTAATAATATTTGCAATATAAATATGTAAAAATATATTGTTGCCCTCTCCTAAGCAAAAGCATCATACTTATCAGAAAAGTGATTTAAATATTATATAATATTATGTTGTAAATATTGTTACACTAAAGATGTTAAGAAATAAAAATAAAAAAATATATTTTTATATTGAACTTAATGGTATTAATAAGTTTAACTCATTAATTAAAATATTGCAATTTGAGGTTGAACTAATTAATTTAAATATAAAAACAGATATTATTATATTGAATACGTAACGAAAGAAGTTCTGCGTCGATGGTATTGTATCCTCGTGACCAATCACGAGTAGATATTATTTTGTGTACATAACGACGGCCGTGCTGCGTCCACGCATTTCGTCGATAGTATTGCGTCCCCATGGCCGTTGGCGAATTTGTACATTTTTATGTATTGTTTGAGTCCTTGGTGAAGCAAAACCCCAGATTTGGCAACATTCAGTTCATTTACAACGTTGCCACTTAGCACTCAGAACTAAAAAGCGCCTTGCGCGGGTGGACATTTTTGTAAGATGGTTTACAGGTGACGGTAAATTGATATCCCGACCTAAAAATGTCCGACCGCCCTCTGCAATGGAGCGAACTGGCGCGTTATGAAATGATACATTTTTACTAAGGATATCGTTGTAAAAAAAATTGTCGCACGCCTGCGCCCAGTAGGTACGTTTGTATACAAGGTGCAACAAGATATTCATTAAAACTTCTCACTATCAATAGACAGTTTGTTGTCAGGTCTGGTGTGTTTCTGGATGTCAAAAAAATAAAACATAAATATATATACATATATTTTTTATATACCGCACAAGAGTCTCAACCGCTCCCGTCTGGAACAGCGAGACTGTGGCATCCCCAATCTGAGTACTAGGGTGAAGGTATTGGGGAGGGGAAGAAGATGAGGAAGAGAAATGTAGAAAAGTACCTGGCTATTTATATCTGGTCACCAAACACGGCAAAAGCTTGGAAATAACGTTTCCATTCGGAATGGTGGTCACACACCAGGGCGATACTGAGAGTATATTTCACTCTGGAACGTGCTGCAAACACACTTTATATTATGTTTAATGTATTAATTGTGAAATAACACAAACAAATAAAAATTTATTTGCGCACGCCGGGTTTGACCGTCAGATTACGGGCTTCGGATTGCGAGTCGAGAGTCTTATCTCTCAACCACAGATGCTGTAATTAATTAATTAATTCACTATGAACGTGAAAACTTCACTAGAAAAGTAAGAAATATTTTGTGTTGTTTATTTATTTGTTAATTTATTTATTACACCTAATAGACGTTTACATTCTAGTTTAATAGTTGAGTATCGCAGTTATTATAAATTCTTCAAAATTAAAACAATAGAGAAAACAAAATAGAATGAAAAAAAAAATGTTACAACAAAAGCGTATAATAAAATAAGATACATTGGTAAAAATGATAAGAAGTCTCACATAAGTAGATATTCAAAATAAAGAAAAGATTGCAAAAATTATAGATGTCTATTTGTCTCGATATATAAAAGAATTAAAATAAACAATATTTATATGGATTATTTTTAAGGTGAAATATATCTCCCATATCAGAATAAGTCATGTAATCCTAAGGGGTTTAATAATATAAGGGGCATAACAACGGCCTAAATTTACCTTTTGAAACTCTCAAAACAAATCCAAGAGTCTTAAGGGCCGTATATACGGAAGACGTAAAAATTAAATCGACCTTCAAAACGCCATGTAACAAACAAATAATATACACTCGGACGCAAGAATATATTATTCAGTATGGACGTGAAACCTTTATTAGAATAGTCAGCAATATACGGCAGACGTAACAATTAAATTAGAGTGAACGGACGTGAAACCTATATTAAAAGGAACCTTCAATATACAAAAAATATACACCCGGACGTGAGTATGTACGTGACGCTAGAAATGTATGAGAGTGTAATAAACATCAAAACCTGCATTATTATGAATATTAAAAAAATATGATATTAGCGATTATCGTGAGTAAAACATAGTGCAATATTCACAAAAACAATCTAAAAAAAAGAACTAGAAGTGCTGGACGCCCAAAGACGGATTTACGCACGGACGCAATAAATGTTGTGGGACCTATATATATATATATATATATATATATATATATATATGTGGGAAGCATAGAATGAGGACAGTTTTTCGAGCGCGCCCATACTTCGGGGACATTTGTATAGTTTGGGGACAGGCCCAAAGTATCTGTCCCCAAACTAACACTTTGCATTATATACGCAACGCATAGATTGAAGCCAATTTCAAAATTATGCAGAAGGCATGCTTTGAGCCATACATTACTAAAATATCCATAGATGCCACTATCGTATCGTTCTCAGATTTTTGAAATTTTCTATTGTGAATTTTCGAATTAGCAAAGGCTCGGTACCTATTTACCTAATTTATGTTTGTATTCTTTTTCGCTTGCTTTTGTCGGAGATTGTCGCATTTTTAAACCCGGTGTCCGCAAATATTTTATTTATTTAATTGTTGGTATTATGTTTTCTCATTAGATAATAATAAAATTAATATGCTCGTACATAATATGATGGTGTATTAAAAACTGATTTTAAAATAATCTAATAAAAATAATTACACATATTATATTACGTTTGTGCAAACATAAAAAAAAACTTCTTTTTTGGTTTTAGGCATTCCACCCTGAAAAGAGTGCTTTGTGAAAAAAAAATACTTCCATAAATTTTAATCATATTACAGATACATGTATTTTCAAAATAAATTTATTTTCATACTTTGACAATGTGGGCTTCACTACCCGTACTGAGTTTTATACTTTTTATTTTTATAGTTTTTTTTTCTAGTTACCTATTCAAAAGTATAAATGTATGTAAAATAATAATGAGAGGTACATACTTCCTACTCTCATGTTACGTGAATAATGCAATAATAATATAACTATAAAAAAAGAATTCAGAAATCGCGGGTTCAAATTACGGCGTGCAATTTCACAATATTTATTTGTTGAAATAATACGTTAGTACCTACCTATATGGTATATTTGCGGCAAGTTCAAGAATGGTAGATAGGTACTTTCAGTATCGCCATGTTACGTGAATAATGCAATATTTTAAATAACTACAAAATAGTTGTTAAATTTTTCGCCGTTGAGATTGAGATTACGATCCTTGACTACGAATTAGGAGGTCGCGGGTTCAAATTAGGGCGTGCGCAAGTAAATTTTATTTGATAAATTTCTATAATTTCACAAAACTTATTAGTTTTAAATAATTCGTTCGTATCTATATGGTATATTTGCGGCAAGTTCAAGAATGGTAGATAGGTACTTTCAGTATCGCCATGTTACTTGAAAAATGCAATATTTAAAATAACTACAAAATATTTGTTCATTGTTTCGCCGTTGAGATTGAGATTACGATCCTTGGCTACGAATTCGGAGGTCGCGGGTTCAAATTACGTCGTGCGCAAGTAAATTTTATCTGATAAATTTGTATAATTTCACAATATTTATTTGTTTAAATAATACGTTAGTACCACAGACATAAGAATATATTCATATGTCTATGGTTAGTACCTATATGGTATATTTGCGGCATGTTCAAGAATGGTAGATAGGTACTTTCAGTATCGCCATGTTACTTGAAAAATGCAATATTTAAAATAACTACAAAATATTTGTTCATTGTTTCGCCGTTGAGATTGAGATTACGATCCTTGGCTACGAATTCGGAGGTCGCGGGTTCAAATTACGTCGTGCGTAAGTAAATTTTATCTGATAAATATGTATAATTTCACAATATTTATTTGTTTAAATAATACGTTAGTACCTATATGGTATATTTGCGGCAAGTTCAAGAATGGTAGATAGGTACTTTCAGTATCGCCATGTTACGTGAAAAATGCAATATTTTAAATAACTACAATATAAATGTTATTTTTTTAGCCGTTGAGATTGAGATTACGATCCTTGACTACGAATTAGGAGGTCGCGGGTTCAAATAAGGGCGTGCGCAAGTAAATTTTATTTGATAAATTTCTATAATTACCCAATATTTATTAGTTTTAAATAATTCATTCGTAGCTATATGGTATATTTGCGGCAAGTTCAAGAATGGTAGATGGGTACTTTCAGTATCTCCATGTTACGTGAATAATGCAATATTTTAAATAACTACAAAATAGTTTTTCATTGTTTGGCCGTTGAGATTGAGATTACGATCCTTGGCTACGAATTCGGAGGTCGTGGGTTCAAATTACGGCGTGCGCAAGTAAATTTTATTTGATACATTTCTATAATTTCACAATATTTATTTGTTTAAATAATACGTTAGTACCAATATGTTATATTTGCGGCAAGTTCAAGAATGGTAGATAGGTACTTTCAGTATCGCCATGTTACGTGAAAAATGCAATATTTTAAATAACTACAAAATAATTGTTATTTTTTTAGCCGTTGAGATTGAGATTCCGATCCTTGACTACGAATTAGGAGGTCGCGGGTTCAAATTAGGGCGTGCGCAAGTAAATTTTATTTGATAAATTTCTATAACTACACAATATTTATTAGTTTTAAATAATTCTTTCGTAGCTATATGGTATATTTGCGGCAAGTTCAAGAATGGTAGATAGGTACTTTCAGTATCGCCATGTTACGTGAAAAATGCAATATTTTAAATAACTATAGTTTTTCATTGTTTCGCCGTTGAGATTGAGATTACGATTCTTGGCTACGAATTCGGAGGTCGCGGGTTCAAATCACGGCGTGCACAAGTAAATTTTATTTTATAAATTTCTATAATTTCACAATATTTATTTGTTTAAATAATACGTTCGTACCTATATGGTATATTTGCGGCAAGTTCAAGAACGGTAGATAGGTACTTTCAGTATCGCCATGTTACGTGAAAAATGCAATATTTTAAATAACTACAAAATAATTGTTATTTTTTTAGCCGTTGAGATTGAGATTACGATCCTTGGCTACGAATTCGGAGGTCGCGGGTTCAAATTAGGGCGTGCGCAAGTAAATTTTATTTGATAAGTTTCTATAATTTCACAATATTTATTAGTTTTAAATAATACGTTAGTACCTTTATGGTATATTTGCGGCAAGTTCAAGAATGGTAGATAGGTACTTTCAGTATCTCCATGTTACGTGAATAATGCAATATTTTAAATAACTACAAAATAGTTGTTCATTGTTTCACCGTTGAGATTGAGATTACGATCCTTGGCTACGAATTCGGAGGTCGCGGGTTCAAATTACGCCGTGCGCAAGTAAATTTTATCTGATAAATTTGTATAATTTCACAATATTTATTTGTTTAAATAATACGTTAGTACCTATATGGTATATTTGCGGCAAGTTCAAGAATGGTAGATAGGTACTTTCAGTATCGCCATGTTACGTGAATAATGCAATATTTTAAATAACTACAAAATAGTTGTTCATTGTTTCACCGTTGAGATTTAGATTACGATCCTTGGCTATGAATTCGGAGGTCGCGGGATCAAATTACGGCGTGCGCAAGAAAAAAATATTTGATAAATTGGTGTAATTAACAGTTTATTAAGTTTACTTAATACGTTGGTACCTATACTATAATATATTTCCGGCACTTTCACTTTGCACTGGCACTTTCGGAACATTTGTAAATGTGTACCTACTTTCAGTGTCGCCAGAGGGTTAGGAGCAGACTGATTGATTGAGACGAGTGATTTTTTTTTTGAATACCACCTATCTTTCACAAAAACAGCGCAATGTAAATAAAATGATTCATATTTTATTACCATGATGCGCTCCGCTCAGACTTGTTAGGAGGCCCCGAGGAAAATATTTTCTCTCATGGTTTATGACATCTTTGAGAGGAAGGATTGAACAAGGCACTGGAAGAGACCCATGTTGTAGGAGGGAGAAAACACAGAGGCCGGCAAATCGTCCCACAGCCGAGCTGTTGAACTCAAGAACCAGTCGTAGATACGAAACGAGAAGGTACCGAAGAGATCAATGATGCTGGTTCTTCAGAGCATCTTTCATTGTAATACCGGTAGATCAATAAGAGCACACATACTTCACGGCTGTGCTCTAAAGATAGTTTACTGCACAGGGGAAAAGGTCTTTTCAATTATTTTGGGGCTCTTGGCTATTTGGCTAGCGATTTGTACATAATATTTTAAACAGAGACAATCATACCCAGGTGACGAATAACCTGACAATCTTTAAATATATCCCACTACTATCACAGTAAGCGGAAAATGTTGCTTGTGTCATGATGGAGGACTTAGCCAGCCGAGGAATTGAATTCACTAAGCCTAGGTGGGAACCAGACGCGATGTCAACTCAGCCTCTGACCGGTCTGAAATGACTCGTTACGAATAAAAATAATATTGTAATAGACAAATGTATTATAAAAATTACTGCCACCTAACTTTTTGTTGATTCATAATGAATCGTTTTAGGAGAGGAAGATCTAGGACGGAAAAAGGTATGAGGGTTTGTTTGGTAGTAATCCGGGGGTCAGTGTGTCCAGGAGTGACAGATGTTTAAAATCATTACTCCCAATTCGGTACAAGGCAATGGGTCGAGAGAGTTAAACAGAGAGGTAAATAGATCTCCTTCAACCGGTCTCTCTAAATCCGGCCCCTCACACAGAACGACAGATGCATCCGCCGCCAAGACCTAAACAATGGTGTCTCTACTAAGTCACCAAACTTAGCGAAGCACGTGACCTATGGCAGAGGTGTTGGTTATCCAATAAATGGTACCCATACCCACCTCCCAAATACCAAGTTGGCTTGACTCTACAGATGTTGTGGCGGGCATCTCTACAGTTAATAATTGGCCTTCAAAACAAGAGTATATATTAGATTTCGGAAACTAATACCCGGGCAACGCTGGGGACTCCAGGTAATCTAAAATATTCACACAAAGCAATTAAATATAGATTTCCCCGTAAAACCGTAATACCTAAAGGGTAATTATTACATACATAGATAGATCTATTTTAATAAGAAGCAGATACTTTGTGTTTTGACATTATAATTAAAAATATAATAGTGCCAGATGTATCAATAGTCTGGTACTTCTTTACCTTCCTCTTTCTCATCTCCTTCCCTTCCCCGTACCTGGTACTAGTAAACGTTCGTAACATAACTACATTCCTACAAATTGTCGTAAAATATATAATCTAAATTCTAAATCATGAAACAATCGGACCATGAGAAATGCACCTATCAATAGGTACTTATGGTAATATAATATTATCATTTCTATAATTTGGTAAAAATGTCCGATCCCGAATTTGTTTAGCATCGACTTGTAACTACATGTCCCAACCAAATATGTAGGTACATGTAGATAGGTACTTTCAGCCAGCCCTGGCGATCACGCATGGATCACGCGCCTAAAACGTGTTATAGGATGGTTCACATATTAACCTAGCTCACTTAAAAATAATTCATTGCTTCTTATATCCTATCTACTAACTTTACTTCACCTCCCCGCAGTGTTAGAGCGAGGTTTAAGTATTTTTTGCATTCAGATACGATATAGATTGTGTATTTGTTTGGTCCGTACAAATTTAGTATATAACATAGGTACTTTTTGCTATTTCTCGAAATTCCCCTATCTTTCTGTACTTTGTATTTATGGAGTTTGTGTAAGTTGGGGGGTAAATGGATATAAAAAAAAACATTCTAAGTATAGTTATTGTTATGGCCTAAAACATGAAGGTTTCTTTTGAGAAAATCAACATACCTGTAGATTAGATCAAATTAGATTAAATCATGACATAACACCCTTACAACATACTGCAATCCGCCTCGGAACAAGAATACCCAGTGAGGAGGTCTTTGAATAAAATTCTTTGCCTTGTGTTTTTAATATAGCGATTACTAAAAATAAAATAATAATGAAATGGATGCGACCACTTTTTGTAATAGGCCTAACCCCGAGGTTCATAAGAAAGAAAAATATTTTAAATCTTGTTTTATTTAAATTTGTAACAAAAAATAAAATTTCCTGCTAAACCAGTGCATTTCTGAACATTTTAGATGAATACAGAATGTGTTCTATTTGGCCCTTTTGTTATGATGTTTGAATTTTTATTATTTAGCCATGTAAACCTTTTTTACTGTTAACTTTTCGGCTTCGACCAAATCTGAACTTGACTCGATGCTAGTTTCTTATTAGATTAAAAATATTTATTTTTTATTTTAAAGAAAAGTAAATATTGTGTACTAAAAAATATAAAATGAGGCTTTTATAATAATAATAATAAAAGAAATCATAAGAATTTATTTCATAAAAAATATTATTTGTTTCGGTTATCTCAATATTTCGTGAACATTTGTAAATGATTAAAACATTTCATTAGTAAAAGTTTAGTAAACATTTTTAAATACTAACAAAATTATTAATTTTAATATTAAAATAAAAACAGAAAAAATCAAATAAAATTACATATTGAAGATCTCTTTGTATGTTTGGAAACACCCAGTGCAACAGTGCCGATGTAGAGAGGATTGCAAACACATCCTGGGTTGCAAACTCTTCGGTTTCTCAACTCAACTCAAGTTTTTTCTGAATTGGTTATTTTGCGGGAAGAACTTATATTTTGTTTATAGAATGCGGGGGTCTAGACATTTCTCGATTATCCAACAACATTAAAAATAATATTAACAATAATTGTGAGAATTTGGTTTTCTTTAGCAGTAAATATTCAAAGAAATTTCTACTTTTACAGCCTGAACGAAAGAAAAAAGCCGAAAATGACTAGATAGTAAAAAAAAACTAATTTCGTAGAATTTCGTTTGTAAAATTATTTTATTTAAACATTTGAACTAATATTGTTGGTTTTTAATGCATTTGCATCGGCAACCCTGCACAAAGTATTATGTGCTATAATGCCAACATGGCCTTTTTAGGTTCATGTTGTGCGTGCACAAAGGTCATTGCCCATAAAACCGGCCCTATAGAAATTTTCCAAATATTATTATTAACTTCTTCAAATTTTGCAAATAAAAATAATAATTAATATTTTTCATTATTATTATTAAAATTACATACCCAATGTAACCCGCGCAGTATGCATATGGCATACGCTCGTCGACGGTCGGCACGCTTCCATGCCATACCTCCATTGCTTCTATTGTATAAATACCTATAAAACAGTTAAATTACACATAAATGGAAACAAGAAATACAGGCCATGAACCGTTGAAAAGTCGATGAATAGTTTGTGGGTCGTGTCTAGTACTGGGCGTTGACGATAATTCCATCCAACGCCAACGTCGTTATCGTTAGCGATTTTCAACTGTTTAAAATAACGCCGACGTTAACGCAACTATAATTGATTATTTGTAATGATTTATTAGCTCAGATCTGTTTTCAGTGCTTAATTCTCCATACTCGATGAAACCTCATTCATCACATATGTTATTATATTTTTATAGATAATTTAGTAATTACTGTTTTTAAATTATTTTAATTTAGAAACGGTTCCGTGTTGACCACATTCGCTGTATATATGAGCTCCAAGCAAAGAAAATTCAATCGGGTGCTTTTGCTTTAAATGGCATTTTAGATTGGAAATTGTTGATTTGTGTGAGAGTGCACGCTTACAAACATTACATTTTGCAGTTTTTGTCTTTCCATCAGATTATAAATACTTCCACAAATCACTCTGATTATTGTTCGCCATTGATATTTGATATCTATTTAGGAAAGCACTTCAACTGTTTAGTTTATAACGTTATACGCAGCGCTAAGGAACAATCAAATTTATCAACGACAAGCAAAATATATCTTCAATGTCTTTAATATTTCAACAGGGTAATGTTTTCAACACCGAAATGAATGTCTTCCAACAGTTTCAACTTTTAACTTTATTATAGGATTATTATTACGTGTGTGAGGCATAGAGATAATCATAATGCATCAATTATCTGGGGAACAACCCGTTAATAGGGATTCTAATACGATTTTGATCTATTTTTTGTTTGTTTTTTTGTTAGTATCGTTTCGATCTCTTATACGTTTAGTTTGATTGTACTGGCTTGTCGCGCGTCTATTCAATCTGTTTTTTGTTAATTGTTTTACTTATGAAGTAAAAATACAAGTGTATGTATGTAGTGACGCCAACATAGTTCACTTATATATTAATTCTATGCAAATCGCATCTTCGCCCCTATATACCAAACTTATAACCTGTGCAGTATAGCCTATACTCGATGACAGTTATTCTAATGTTTCTAATATATATGAATAAAACCATGTAGGTACCTATAATAAAGCTAAATTAAACATGGACGGAAATAATGAAGATAGGCCACAAACTGTTTTTTTTTTGTTTGTGTGTAGTGTCGCCAAAATCTAATATGCATTTATAAAAATATTATGTTTATGTTATATTTCTCAGTCAGATATAAAGTATCCTTAGAGTGGTGTACGCAAAATCGGCGCTATAAAAATACTGTTCACAAGAAATGACACAGTAAGTTTTCGAAGCGAAATTACAAACGCTACTGTTTAGATACTTTCTAATTCAGCCATCGGAAATATGAGAACGTAAAAGATGTTCCAAGCTCATCTATGATAATTTTTTTGTGAAACCAAATGACACGCAAAATACGCGTGATTATTTTTTGCTATAGAATGCGCTCACGGGCGCACAGTGATTTTATTTTGAAAATTACTGGCCTATACTTTCATGTCTTCATTTTTATGGTTACTATTATTATTGTTTACAACGCAAATAAAATAAAATAAAAATGATTTGACAGATAAGGAAATAATTTTTATCGCATTTTAAATAAATAAAAAATATCATATTTTGTATAAGTAGGTCTACAAAGAGTAATTAATGAAAATATTTGAATAGGAAGCAGATACTTTGTGATGTGACATTATAATTCAAAATATAACAATTCGCCAGTGAATACATAGCCGCTCTGTGATTCAATCACCTCAATGGCGCTTACAGTATTATTTATTGGTAGCCTCTTCTAGTATTTTTATTATCTTTTTCAAACCAGATGGCTTCTGAACTTTCCAGAGTGGAAAATACTCTCAGTATCACCCTTGTGTAAGACCACCAGTCTTGAAACGTGGCTTGAAATGGATTTAACTGTATTTGGTTACCAGATCTGAATAGCCAAGTACTTCCCCACCTTCCTCTTCCCCTCCCCACTATTATCAGCCTCGCAACATACCCCAATTGGGGATTTCATAGTCTCACCGGCTACAGATGGTTTGGAGCAGTTGGGGCTCTTATGCGGGTTAATATTAACTAACTAACTAACTAACTAACCATCACGCCGTTTCCCCGCAGGGGTAGGCAGAGAGGACGGACCGCCAAACAACTCGGTCTTGGCACACACTCCTTGCCTCATTCACATTCATACATCGTCTCATACATACTCTTCTATTGTTCTGACTCTTGACATGGCCCGACTCAAGTATCTGATTCACTTGGTCGTGCCATGTCTTCCTCGGGCGCCCCCGACTTCTGCTACCATTCACATTTGCATCGTATATTCTCCTTACACTCCTTTCTTCGCTCATTCGCTCTACATGCCCAAACCATCTAAGCGTCCCTTTCTTGATCTTACTCATTACGCTTACATCAGCCTTGCACTCTTTGCGGATATCCACATTCCTCACACGATCATACATGGTTTTACCACACATACGCCTCAGGGATCTCATTTCAACAGCATTCAATCTACTTTCATCCTTTCTTTGCCAGTTCCATGCCTCACTTCCATACATCAGGGTAGGTACCAGCACTCCATTGTGGACTGCTAACTTCGCTTCTTTGGACAATTTTTTGTTAGCGCCAACTGCGTTCAGTCCTCCATTAATGGAGTTACCTGCATTTACTCTTCTTTCAATATCTCTGTCAGCCTTCCCATCACTCGTAAACATGCTTCCTAAATACACAAATTCATCCACCTGCTCCAAGTATTCCTCATTCACAGCTATATTACACACTGTTTTCGTACTTTCTCTTTCAAACACCATTACTTTAGACTTACTTACATTCATCATTAACTCATTCTTCACGCATACTTCGTTCATCCTAGACACGAGAGACTGCAGATCATCCATACTATTAGCAATCAGCACCGCATCATCAGCATACAACAGGCAACATACTTTCAGATTACTCAAATTCGCGCCCAATCCCACATCTTTCAATTCTTGCATACAATTATCCATGTATAGATTGAATAACCACGGTGACATTACGCAGCCTTGTTTAACACCTTTTGTGATATCAAACCACCCCGTAAAACCACCGTTCACCCTAACACATGCAACGCTTCCCTCATATAGAGACGCAATTGCCTGAGTCAGATTCGCATTCACTCCATACTTGGACAACACCTTCCATAGCTTTTTCCTGTCGACTCGGTCGTATGCTTTTTGTAGATCTACAAAGGCACAGAAAAGTTTCTGGTTTTTTGCCAGAAACTTCTCGGTGAGCATACGCAATGAGAAGATCTGGTCCATGCACCCCCTTCCACTCATAAAAGCACCATAAATAAAAAATAGATTAAATGGCAGGCCATTTCAAAAATTTGAAAAACGTTAAAAATTAATGAAAAAATTATTTACATTACACCAAGAAAAAATGTTTCGATCTGCAGTTTACAGAAGTAAGTGGTAATTACTGCAAAAGATAAATTTAAAAAAAAAAATGCTTGGAAGCTAATGCTGCTGCAACATAAATCAGTTTGTGTGGTAAAACCATGAATGCTCGTGTGAGAAATGTGGAGATCCGCAAATAGCGCAAAGCTGATGTGTAATGAGTAAAATCAAGAAATGGACGCTTAAATGGTTTGGGCATTAGAGCGAATGAGCGAAGATAGGAGTGTAAGGAGAATATATGATACAAATGAAATTTGACCGGTCAGTGGTTGAGTGGGCATAGCGCTTGGGTCTCACCCGAGCGTCGCGTGTTCGATTCCTCGGCTGGCTAAGTCCTCCATCACAACACAAGCAACATTTTCGGCTTTCTGTGGTGGTAGTAGGAGATTTTCAAACATTGTTGGGTTATTCGTAACCCGGGAATGTTTGTCTTTCTTTTTAAAAAAAAAAAAAAAAAATGTGAATGGTAGCAGAAGTCGGGGACGCCCGAGGAAGATGTGGCACGATCGAGTGAATCAGATACTAGAGTCGGGCCATGTAAAGATTCAGAATAATAGAAGAGTATGTATGAATGTGAATGAGGCAAGAAGTGTGTGCCAAGACCGAGTTGTTTTGCGGTCCGCCCTCTCTGCCTACCCCTGCGGTAAAACGGCGAGATGGTTGGTAAGTTAGTTTAGCAATAGAAAAGCAAAACACCAAAATATAAATAGGTACCTACTAAACATTTTATACATTGTTTATAAATATGTTTCCAAGCAAGGTGCTTTTCGGTCCTGGAAAGTATAGTTGATTCTTCAAAAAATTGCCTGGAATCATAGACACTATGTCTGTGCCTGGAATGGACGCTAAAAATATTTTCGTTCTTACCTCTTCCGTATTTTTTTGATATAGTGACATACGAGCTTCTGTTTCCGTGCGTATGGTTTGTCTAGTCTGCGCGGGGCAAGTAATTTTAAAATTATAAAGTAGTCATCTGCAATAAGTAAAAAGCGCCAGGCGGGATCTCCCGTCGAACACTAACTGAAACTAACTCTTTTTAACAGGTGGACTTTTTAACTACCGGTGGTTTTTGACAACTCGCGGTCGAGAACGCGTCAACTTTTAACTGCCGATAATTCTCCAACTTTAAGGATTACTGATTAATATCATTTTTTTTATAAAATTAAATTTTGGAAATTTATTTTAATACGGAAAACCAACATTTATTATATTTTACAATGTATAGAAAAAGGGTGCGTATAAACAGGCAAAGTTTTATCGAGTCGAACCACGAATTAGGGAAAGGAACGAAAATACCGCAATTGGCATCAATCTTATAATAGCTCTTTTTTATCTTATCTTCGGATATATATTTTGTTTTCTAAATTTTTGAAATAATCTCTTATCTTTTTGAACTATACAACGGTTACAATTTTATTTAAATCGTATATTAAACCAAAATCAGGTAAAAAATGAAAACGGAGGTAGGTAGGTATCAAAGATATTAGAAACTCTACTATTAGAACTTATACTTACAAAGATATTAGAAATTCTACTATTTGAAATTATATTTACCAAAGATATTAGAAATTATACTTATCAAATATATTAGAAATTCTTATATCTTTGGTAAGTATAGTGTGGCTTCTGGAAATTAAAAAAAAATGCAATTTAATATTTTATTTGCGTAGTGCGGGCGCAACAACAATATTTAAATAAATATGGTCAGCAAACTTTCATCAAATTAAATGAACTAGTTATTAAAAACAAAACAAAACCAAAAATTGGATTACACGCATATAACGCGGGTCTACTATTCCTTCGAATATTTTATCGTGTTCTTTCTTGCTTACATGGATATTTGTTTTTATTTTACTATATATCTCATTATACTATAAAAACTCATTATTAGACCATAAATGCAAACGTAAGGTATATTTTATATAAGAAATAAATCATTAAACAGCTAATAAGCAATAAACCTAACGGTTCCGGTATTTTGAAATAGAAAAATCAACCCGTAAAAAGTTCGATTACTAAATATATGAAACATCTGTTTTTATCAAAAGATGTATTTGAAAATATTTTTTTGGTTTGATTAAGGATTGAATCTTCCTCTCCAAGGACTGGAATTTATATTAACTGCTGTAATGTCATTCAATTTCAGAAAAATGCAAATATTTCCGCGTGTATTCACGTGATTGCCGCCAGTTCATTGTAATCAACAACGAGTCTATCTGCCGAATTTCAGCTTTATTGGATGTTGGAAAATGGGTGAATTTCCACTTCATTCATACATTAATTTAAGAAAACGCATGTGAAATTAAAGAAGGTGTATTTAAAAGTATAAAAAAATAATATTTAAAAAAAAACACACGAACATATCTTCACAGTTTGAGAACTAATAATAATTGTACACAAAAAATGTCAACAACGAAAAAAACAGTAAAAAAAACATCTGCACATCCGGTCATCGCGCATCGGCAGTGTATATACCGACCAGCCTCATATACCTATGTACTACCGTATTATTATTCAAAAAGTAATATTATCTCATTTGTGTTTCTTTTGCGGCAATTTTTGAAAAAATAATGTCTATTATTAAAGCCCGAACGAAACAGAAAATACAAAAATGACTATTACCAGTTTCTACTTTGAGATTGAGATAACAATCCTTGGCTATGAATTCGGAGGTCGCGGGTTCAAATTACGGCGTGCAATTGTGAATTTTAATTGATAAATTTGTATAATTTCACAATATTTATTAGTTTAAAATAATACGTTAATAACTATATTTGCGGCATGTTGAAGAATGAAAATGGGTACTTTAAGTATCGCCATGTTAAATTAATAATGCAATATTTTAAAAACTACAAAATATTGTTAATAGTATGAGGTTGAGATTACGATCCTTGGGTACGCATTTTGAGGTCGCGGATTCGAATTCCGGCGTGCGCAAGTAAATTTGATTTGATAAAATCGTTCCACAGCCGAGCTGTTGAACTCAAGAACCAGTGGTAAAACGAAACGACAAGGTGCCGAAGGGATCAATGATGCTGGTTCCTCGGCGCATCTTTTAAGAAAGAAAAAAAGTTAATTTTTGTCACAGAAATCTTAGCCATAATTATGTGTGTTTTTCTAGTTACTCATGTGCGTTCTTATGATAAAATACAGTTTTTAGTATTTTACAATTATATTTTAAAATTATACAATGATACAAAGTAATTGAACAAATATATGTTAATTCCACTCAAGCAAAAGGATAGGAAAAACTTTATCAAAAGCATATTTATTGGTGTTCACCTTGTAAACCGAGTCGAATAATAGAGATACTTACATCACTGATTCGTAGTAAAGATACATTTACAGATGGTCGCTATGGTAGAACGATGGTATAATAGTAATTTATGTGAATACATCACAAGAGTCCCGAGTGCTCCTAACCGCCTGGAGCCAGTGAGATTGCAGTGAGGGCATCCACAATAATTGGGGTATGTTTTTATATACATATATGTGACACCTCACAAGAGCGTCCCTGCCTGTGCAGTGTACAGACAGGGGAACTATGTCACCACCCGGTTGGGCGGCGTTGTGAGGCGGAAAAAGGTAGGGGCTGTAGGAAGGGATTTGTTAATGCGGGCCTTGAAGAGGCTCGGATTATAGGAGGGAGGAAAAACAGATGCCGGTAGCTCGAAATTGCTTGTTGAAAAGCTAAAAGTATTGGAGAGAGGAAGGAGATGTGGAAGAGAAAGGTGGGGAAGTACCTGGTCACCAAACACGGCTAAAGCCATTTCAATCAAAATTTCAATTCTGAATGATGGTATTACACCAGGGCAATACTGAGAGTACCCTCCAATCTGGAACGTATCGCAAATATACCTTATATTATTTTTAAAAATAAATTGTGAAAAAATACAATGCCATATCTGCTTTGTTACTTTTATCTATGGGTAAAACCATGTAGGTGCCTACCTAACACAAAAGTTAAAATGTGTAAAGGAACAACGAAGATAGGCCATTAATCGTTGTTAGTTTGTGTGTAGTGTCGCCAACATCATATAACCTTACAATGCCCTGCATCTACACTCCTACATAGTCACCAAACGTACAACCCGTGCAGTATGGTCTAAGCTCGATGACAGTTGGCAAGCTTCCATGCCATATCCGCTTTGTTTCTATTATCTATGGGTAAAACCATGTAGGTACCTACCCAACACATAAGTTAAAATGTGTAACGGAACAGGCAAGATAGCCCATTAATCGTTGATAGTTTGTGTGTAGTGTCGCCAACATCATATAACCTTACAATGCCCTGCATCTACACTCCTACATAGTCACCAAACGTACAACCCGTGCAGTATGGTCTAAGCTCGATGACAGTTGGCAAGCTTCCATGCCATATCCGCTTTGTTTCTATTATCTATGGGTAAAACCATGTAGGTACCTACCCAACACATAAGTTAAAATGTGTAACGGAACAGGCAAGATAGCCCATTAATCGTTGATAGTTTGTGTGTAGTGTCGCCAACATCATATAACCTTACAATGCCCTGCATCTACACTCCTACATAGTCACCAAACGTACAACCCGTGCAGTATGGTCTAAGCTCGATGACAATTGGCAAGCTTCCATGCCATATCCGCTTTGTTTCTATTATCTATAGGTAAAACCATGTAGGTACCTACCCAACACATAAGTTAAAATGTGTAACGGAACAGGGAAGATAGGCCATTAATCGTTGATAGTTTGTGTGTAGTGTCGCCAACATCATATAACCTTACAATGCCCTGCATCTACACTCCTACATAGTCACCAAACGTACAACCCGTGCAGTATGGTGTAAGCTCGATGACAGTTGGCAAGCTTCCATGCCATATCCGCTTTGTTTCTATTATCTATGGGTAAAACCATGTAGGTACAACACATAAGTTAAAATGTGTAACGGAACAGGGAAGATAGGCCATTAATCGTTGATAGTTTGTGTGTAGTGTCGCCAACATCATATAACCTTACAATGCCTTGCATCTACACTCCTACATAGTCACCAAACGTACAACCCGTGCAGTATGGTCTAAGCTCGATGACAGTTGGCAAGCTTCCATGCCATATCCGCTTTGTTTCTATTATCTATGGGTAAAACCATGTAGGTACCTACCCAACACATAAGTTAAAATGTGTAACGGAACAGGGAAGATAGCCCATTAATCGTTGATAGTTTGTGTGTAGTGTCGCCAACATCATATAACCTTACAATGCCCTGCATCTACACTCCTACATAGTCACCAAACGTACAACCCGTGCAGTATGGTCTAAGCTCGATGACAGTTGGCAAGCTTCCATGCCATATCCGCTTTGTTTCTATTATCTATGGGTAAAACCATGTAGGTACCTACCCAACACATAAGTTAAAATGTGTAACGGAACAGGCAAGATAGCCCATTAATCGTTGATAGTTTGTGTGTAGTGTCGCCAACATCATATAACCTTACAATGCCCTGCATCTACACTCCTACATAGTCACCAAACGTACAACCCGTGCAGTATGGTCTAAGCTCGATGACAGTTGGCAAGCTTCCATGCCATATCCGCTTTGTTTCTATTATCTATGGGTAAAACCATGTAGGTACCTACCCAACACATAAGTTAAAATGTGTAACGGAACAGGCAAGATAGCCCATTAATCGTTGATAGTTTGTGTGTAGTGTCGCCAACATCATATAACCTTACAATGCCCTGCATCTACACTCCTACATAGTCACCAAACGTACAACCCGTGCAGTATGGTCTAAGCTCGATGACAATTGGCAAGCTTCCATGCCATATCCGCTTTGTTTCTATTATCTATAGGTAAAACCATGTAGGTACCTACCCAACACATAAGTTAAAATGTGTAACGGAACAGGGAAGATAGGCCATTAATCGTTGATAGTTTGTGTGTAGTGTCGCCAACATCATATAACCTTACAATGCCCTGCATCTACACTCCTACATAGTCACCAAACGTACAACCCGTGCAGTATGGTGTAAGCTCGATGACAGTTGGCAAGCTTCCATGCCATATCCGCTTTGTTTCTATTATCTATGGGTAAAACCATGTAGGTACAACACATAAGTTAAAATGTGTAACGGAACAGGGAAGATAGGCCATTAATCGTTGATAGTTTGTGTGTAGTGTCGCCAACATCATATAACCTTACAATGCCTTGCATCTACACTCCTACATAGTCACCAAACGTACAACCCGTGCAGTATGGTCTAAGCTCGATGACAGTTGGCAAGCTTCCATGCCATATCCGCTTTGTTTCTATTATCTATGGGTAAAACCATGTAGGTACCTACCCAACACATAAGTTAAAATGTGTAACGGAACAGGGAAGATAGCCCATTAATCGTTGATAGTTTGTGTGTAGTGTCGCCAACATCATATAACCTTACAATGCCCTGCATCTACACTCCTACATAGTCACCAAACGTACAACCCGTGCAGTATGGTCTAAGCTCGATGACAGTTGGCAAGCTTCCATGCCATATCCGCTTTGTTTCTATTATCTATGGGTAAAACCATGTAGGTACCTACCCAACACATAAGTTAAAATGTGTAACGGAACAGGCAAGATAGCCCATTAATCGTTGATAGTTTGTGTGTAGTGTCGCCAACATCATATAACCTTACAATGCCCTGCATCTACACTCCTACATAGTCACCAAACGTACAACCCGTGCAGTATGGTCTAAGCTCGATGACAGTTGGCAAGCTTCCATGCCATATCCGCTTTGTTTCTATTATCTATGGGTAAAACCATGTAGGTACCTACCCAACACATAAGTTAAAATGTGTAACGGAACAGGCAAGATAGCCCATTAATCGTTGTTAGTTTGTGTGTAGTGTCGCCAACATCATATAACCTTACAATGCCCTGCATCTACACTCCTACATAGTCACCAAACGTACAACCCGTGCAGTATGGTCTAAGCTCGATGACAATTGGCAAGCTTCCATGCCATATCCGCTTTGTTTCTATTATCTATAGGTAAAACCATGTAGGTACCTACCCAACACATAAGTTAAAATGTGTAACGGAACAGGGAAGATAGGCCATTAATCGTTGATAGTTTGTGTGTAGTGTCGCCAACATCATATAACCTTACAATGCCCTGCATCTACACTCCTACATAGTCACCAAACGTACAACCCGTGCAGTATGGTGTAAGCTCGATGACAGTTGGCAAGCTTCCATGCCATATCCGCTTTGTTTCTATTATCTATGGGTAAAACCATGTAGGTACAACACATAAGTTAAAATGTGTAACGGAACAGGGAAGATAGGCCATTAATCGTTGATAGTTTGTGTGTAGTGTCGCCAACATCATATAACCTTACAATGCCTTGCATCTACACTCCTACATAGTCACCAAACGTACAACCCGTGCAGTATGGTCTAAGCTCGATGACAGTTGGCAAGCTTCCATGCCATATCCGCTTTGTTTCTATTATCTATGGGTAAAACCATGTAGGTACCTACCCAACACATAAGTTAAAATGTGTAACGGAACAGGGAAGATAGCCCATTAATCGTTGATAGTTTGTGTGTAGTGTCGCCAACATCATATAACCTTACAATGCCCTGCATCTACACTCCTACATAGTCACCAAACGTACAACCCGTGCAGTATGGTCTAAGCTCGATGACAGTTGGCAAGCTTCCATGCCATATCCGCTTTGTTTCTATTATCTATAGGTAAAACCATGTAGGTACCTACCCAACACATAAGTTAAAATGTGTAACGGAACAGGGAAGATAGCCCATTAATCGTTGATAGTTTGTGTGTAGTGTCGCCAACATCATATAACCTTACAATGCCCTGCATCTACACTCCTACATAGTCACCAAACGTACAACCCGTGCAGTATGGTCTAAGCTCGATGACAGTTGGCAAGCTTCCATGCCATATCCGCTTTGTTTCTATTATCTATGGGTAAAACCATGTAGGTACCTACCCAACACATAAGTTAAAATGTGTAACGCAACAGGGAAGATAGGCCATTAATCGTTCTTAGTTTGTGTGTAGTGTCGCCAACATCATATAACTTAACAATGCCCTGCATCTACACTCCTACATAGTCACCAAACGTACAACCCGTGCAGTATGGTCTAAGCTCGATGACAGTTGGCAAGCTTCCATGCCATATCCGCTTTGTTTCTATTATCTATGGGTAAAACCATGTAGGTACCTACCCAACACATAAGTTAAAATGTGTAACGCAACAGGGAAGATAGGCCATTAATCGTTCTTAGTTTGTGTGTAGTGTCGCCAACATCATATAACTTAACAATGCCCTGCATCTACACTCCTACATAGTCACCAAACGTACAACCCGTGCAGTATGATCTAAGCTCGATGACAGTTGGCACGCTTCCATGCCATATCCGCTTTGTTTCTATTATCTATGGGTAAAAGTTTGTTGGTACCTATAAAAAAGCTAAAATTAACAATAAGTATTGAAAATTATTTTTTTCGAGATGGATGAAATTTTTCACTCTTTTATCTTTCGAAAAACTCAGCGAAAAAGTTTCGATTTGACTTGAAGACGAAACATTACTTTATCATAATGTACCAAATTCACAGCGCGTAAATATCTACATATTTGATATTATTATTTGTGCCATCTGGCGTCAAAAATATTAATAATTACACATTATTCCAATGGAAGTTTCCTACTTACCATAGGTCCAAAGTATGCTTTATGTACACGAAACACCTCTCTGTGAAAAGCATTATTTGAGACCACGACGGGAAATTATATATAACGCATACATTGAGGACTGTCTTCAAACTATCGTCTGTACAGAATAAAAATATGTCTTCAAAGTATGCTCTAGATGTATGTATCGATATATATATTAAACGGTACATCATAGACGTATATAGCTGTGAGGGGGTAGTTTTTAAGGGTTGATTAAACAAAATGGCATTAAAAAAAAAGTGTATATAATGTGGCTCAAAGTATGCTTTATACAAATATATATATATATATATATATATATATATATATATATATATATCACACCGCCTATTTGGCGACCAGCATGGGCAAATATGCATTTAAAGTGGCGACCACCGACATTTGGCGACCGATATACGGTCGCCACTTTGTTTTCTCAAAATTTTTACACAGTTCAATAATAGATGTCGTTACAAGCATCTCAGCGAAATTAGTCCTGGTCGCCAAATTGGGCTGGGAGTGCAAGTTTTCGAATATTTAAGTTCCGAAGTCTGTCGCGAGGCAGCTTGGCGCTAGGTGATATACACAGCCACGTATTCCGCATTTCATTCCTGGCCTTTAGTGGCGACTGGGTATGACGAATTATTAATTTCACAACAAGCCTTTAGTGGCGACCGGGTACGACGTATTCTGCATTTCATATCTAGCCTAAAGTGACGACATTTCATAACTAGACTAAAATGGCGACCGTGTTCGACGTATTCTGCGTTTTATTCCTAGCCGTTAGTGGCGACCGGAAACGACGTATTCTGCATTTCACGTTTAGCCTGAAGTGGTGACCGTGAAGGGTACAATGTTGCCGGTTCGTTTCAACTCGCGGTGGCTGGTTATTTGCGACGTTGCAGCACATGTTTTGCCAGTGGTCTCGAATGTCTTACTATTTCAAATGTATCTATTTTCAATTTAATACCGAGTATTGACGTCTGTACGTTTTAGAGTTTATTTGGCGACCAATCATTTTAGTGTCTTGTCTACATACAGTATTGATTACTGTCGATACAATGAAAGCAACTCGTTCTAAATAGAAGTTAAAAAGCACAAATAGAAATTTAGAATATGGGTATGGGTAGCACTTCCCTGGAAACCATTTAATGACCAACATCCCTGACATAGGTCACACCAAGTGGTTGGCTACGTTTCGTGACTTAGCAGGTGTGTCCGTTTTCATGGGGTAATGTTTGCCCAGGTCTTGGTGGTGGGTGCGATGACCGTTTACAACCGGTTACCGCGGTCAGGGCCGCTCGGTAATGCCGGGTCCTGACCCTCAGACTGACGACTGAGGGTGTGCTGCCTGCCCCATCAACTAGTTGGGCAACTGTTGTGCCGGTTCGTGACCGAAGCGGACCCAGCAACAGCGTTTGGGGACATTTGGGGTGACCTCTCCTGCCGGATTCTCCCGGCTCATCGCCTTGCACCGCAATGGGTGGGTTGGGTTCATACCATCCATCACTACTGTCCACTGTGATCCCTAGTTTACTACACACTCTTCATACCCTTTTCTTCCCAGACCTTCCTTTCCCTTCATAACATTGCAGAAAAATATACAAATAAGAAAACAATTAATTGGTGAACATTAAACAAACAACCATAAGGAACTCCAGTCCATTATTTTTATATTTTATTATTAGTAGTGACATTCTGACTTAAATTACAGCATTTCAATTTTATGGTATCATCTTTTTTTTATTCATTTTATTAAAATCTAATTTAAAAAAAATCTAATTTCAATTTCTCTACAAAGTCTCACATGGCGTCTCCAATAATACTAAACAATAGGTACGCCTGTACCTAACAACTGTCTTCACAATGCAATCACCTTTCTGAATGCTCCTGGCTATACTTGCAAGTATCTCAGATTTAAAGTAAAATACACAATGATCATACAAACAAAAATAAACAAAACCGTTACATTGAAATTTCGGCGGAAAACAAAATTCTTATTATTAATTTATAAATAGAAATAGCATACTAGGGTTGTACTGCAATTATTTGTCATAAAGTCACAAGTAATAAACTAGTTTTTTCGATCTTTTTATTGTTTTTGTAAATCAAAATCGCATTCCAGGTTGTACTCCTAAGGGTAAGGCTCATTAACAATTTATTAGTATGTAATTTTATTTGAATAAATGTTAAAAATATAAAAATTGATTATTTTTTCGGCATGGAACGCATTGTTGTATTTTACATTGTTTTATATGGGAAAAATTATTTCGCAACGAGTGTTTCACATAACGAGTAAAATTCTGGAACGAATTAGTCTCGTTATGAGAGGTTCCACTGTATTTAAATAACTACCCTTTACAAAATAGTTTTATATTTATTTATTTACTTATTAATTGACGCCTTGAAGGCTTTTACATGAATACAAGTTTACAAGGATACTTTTTCAGGATCGCAATATTAAGTGTATATAATTTAGAACATAACACTTGTTTAATTTACGTATAAATGACATGGAACGTAATATTAGTCATTCTTGTTTCTTATTTTACGTAGATGACATGAAATTATATAAATGCATTGACTCCGTAGATGACTGCAACCAGTTACAAGAAGACATTAACAAAATTGAACAATATTGCGAAAACAATCAACTATCTTCTAAACATAAACAAATGTAATGTTATTACCTTTTCACGTAAAAAACATCCAATTAATTATACTTACAAATTGAACCTTGTACCCCTACAACGGGTAGAAACAATCAGATCTCTTGGATTAATACTACATTCTAAAATTAGTTATTTAAGGATCATATTGAAAATATTTTATAAAAAGCTTATAAAGAAATGGTCTTTATTTTAAGCATAGCAAAGCCTTTCCCCGTAGCACACACCCTAATTATCAGTTTCAGTGCCGGCAACCGGGGCGTTTATTTAAGGTTGGTTCTGTACAGATGTTTTTTTTTTCATTACCCTCCTCACTAGACATAGTCTGTTCTGAGGCTGGTAATTAACAATTTATATATAAACCAAATGTTTAGTAAAAAATAGTAAAATAAAAATAATAAGAAAAAATTGGAGTAAAAAAATGAGTAATATACAAAAATAGAAAAATAAGTGTAGTACTATATGTGTTGAAAAATTATGTATAAAAATATGAAATGAGTATTTCGAATTATAATTAATTGTAAAATTTTGTAATTTTGTTAGAATTTGTGTGCAGTATGGTTTGTAAAATGCATTAGATGTTTAGAATATTTCTAATATCTGTTCTTTGTTTTACCATCAACCAGTTTACAAATCTTTTGAACACCCAATTCAAATTATTTGGTAAGACGTAAGTTTTAGTTTGGGTTAAGAACATGTTGAATATGTGAGGAGCCAGGTAAGATTCGTGTCTTTTAGCGAAATTTGATTTGATATACGGTACTTGTAATTGTTTGTGTGTAATTGCTCTCGTGTTTTGCTAGTGAGTTATGCGATTCGGTAATTTTTTTATGCAGTTTTTGTAGATGATCTTCTTTATGAACAGTTTATTTATGTCAAATAAGTTATTTTCAATCATTAGCTGTTCTGTCGGATGTTTATAAGGCTTTCTAAACATAATTCGAATTATTGATTTATGATTAATTTTAAGGGATTTGAGATGAGTGTCTGCTGCTACTCCCCATACTGAAATACCATACATTAGAATACTTTGACAAAGTGCAAAGTATATATTTTTTAGCTGATTTAATGACATAAAATATTTCGTTTTGTTTGTATTGTTTTTGTTTTGAAGATGTATGATAGTTTCCGGATTTTTTTTGTTATTGGGTTAATTTGGAGATCCCATTTTAGATTATGGTCAACAGTTAAGCCGAGATATTTGATATTATCCGCATAATCTATTTTGTCACAAGTACAGCGTTTGTTATTTGTAGAAGTATTGGTGCAGGGGTGAAGATGGAATTGTGGGCGACTATCTGGCTGACCAGCTTTTGTTTTACTAAAAGTCAAGTATTTTGTTTTAGAAATGTTGAGTGTAAGAAGATTATTCATTAGCCATTTATTTATTTCAGTCATCCCTGCTTCTGTGTTTTTGTAGACATTTTCCCATGATTGTGCTTTGAATAAAATTACAGTGTCATCTGCGTAACTGATTACTTTGTACTCTATTTTTCCAAGGTTTATCTCAGTTAGACTATTTATGTAGATGAGAAAAAGTATGGGACCCAAGACGCTGCTTTGCGGTACTCCATACCTGTTACCTACCTTGTCACTTTCGTGTTTATTGATTTTTACTATTTGTTGTCTATTTTCAATGTAGTTGATGAACCATTTTAGTGGTGGACCGGTTATGCCGATATTTTTGAGTTTTTGGTGTAGTAATTTATGTGAGATGGTGTCGAAAGCTTTTGCTAGGTCTAAGAAAGCCCCTACCACCTTTGACCCGCCATCATAAGTTTTTGACTATGTAAGTAGTTAGTTCCGATAAGGCGTCTTCTGTTCCCATTTTCGCTTGAAACCCGAATTGGCTGTTTGAGATCAGTTTGTGTTTATCAAGGTATGCGAGCAATCTTTTTTTCATAGTTTTTTCTAGTAGTTTGGATAGTGAATTGTGTTATAAATGTCATATGTAAGGTCACAACTTGAGTTCGCCGCAGTCATTTGGAATCGAAAATATCCAAAACAAATTTATAAAACACCTATCGTATCGCTTTAGTGATCATCGGTTTGACCCTATCGCTTTATATAAACGCAGAAAAATCTATGATGCTTTATTTTTTTACAAAATCGTGAACTGTCTTGTTGATTCATCATATCTGTTAGAAAAGATTGCATTTCGTTGCCCCAAACAAAACACCAGATCGAACGATTTATTTAGAATACCTCACTGTAAATCCAAATACGCGCAAAACTCTATAATAGGACGTATCTGTGAAAATTATAATACCTTACGAGATTTTCAACTTAAAATCAAATAAATTGCAACTCACTAAATTAATAATTAATAGCTAAAAACACTTTTACTTTTGGGAAAATTATATTATTACTTCCGTAGTTTGTTTTATTATTTTCAATTAGTACCTATAACCATGCGAAAACTGTATCTATTTTTAATATTATGTACTTCTTTAACATTTCATGGAATTTAATTGGTCTATAACATATTCATGTTTATTGTTATATTTCACTGTACGACTAAGTTTCCTAAATAAATTTAAATAAAAACAAATTTTAAAAAAATAAGTTGAAAATTAAAAGTAGATACAATATAAGTGGGTACAGAGTAAAACAGAAATAATAATATAAAAGATATTGAACATGACGTTAGCAATGTAAATATTTTTTTCGGAAGATGCACATTTAATTTTATTATGGTTCGGACGGTGATATAGCGGGTGGGACTTCAACACTTCTAATTTTAAGCTGCCATATAATGTTGGAGATTTATTGCTTTCCCTACTTGAGATAGACAATAGATAAGGGCTTCAGTAGGTAGTTTACCTAACACTTAAAAACAAGTCCTAAAAATGTAATTTACAATGCAACATTAATTTAGAATTTCATAATATAGTTGTAAGACACCGTGTTTATAAATATTCCATGCCAAAAATATTACTGTACTTTACAATATAAGGCTATGACATTATTTGTGAACATGTGAGGAAATAATATATGTTTTTATGCTACTTTTAAAAAATAAATGACGAATAAATATAATTCTTATGACAAAAACTATTTGGAATAGGAATTGTCACATTCCGGAAAGAACAGATACCTAACTGAGTTTTGCAAATATTTTTGTATTTATTATTGTGACGGCTGTTTCGGGGTTCAAGTACTTATAAAACTTCAGTTACGCCACACGAAGGCAACTTATTTATATGATTTTATTTACCCCTTCAGTATTCTTATTTGTATGATGTTTTGGTGTTTTATTAACACACTTTGATCGGGTTATTTTTTCGCCGGCAGACCGCTGAAAATGGGCGAAAATAAAGGTCCCGCGCGAGTTTCTTTAATTTGTTTTAAATCGCTATATCTTCGAAAATAATGGAAATATTTTAATAAAATTTTCTACATACTAACTCAGCATACCCAAGCTATAAAATTTCTAGCCGAAAACCAAGTATTATTTCTAATGCAACTTAATAAATCGAAAACAAAGTCATTGTTGGGTCATTAGGGTTCAATTTTTAAAGTATAAACTAGGTTTCAATTTTATAAAATTACAAATCTTTTCGTAGGAAGCAATCACTTTGTGGTTAGACATTATATATTAAATCAAATAAAACACTTTGTTTATTAACCACGACTTTTTTATTATTACATCTAGGTACCGGTTTCGCTACAGTCGAGCTTCATCAGGATGTGAAATATAACTGTTATATTTCACATCCTGATGAAGCTCGACTGTAGCGAAACCGGTAGATGTAATAATAAAAAAGTCGTGGTTAATAAACAAAGTGTTTTATTTGATTTAAAATTACAAATTATTATATTTTCACCAAGCCCAAATCATTATAAAAACAAAAACAATTGCCACATCACTAGTATTGTCAGAGTAACACATTATTACCCATTCAAATACCACGTGTGCAATTGCCACCCAAAAAACCATCGGAACATGCTAATAATATTGGTTATTTTATAAAATGAAATTTAAAATAATCTCCTCAGAACACAACCGTAGGACAATTTGCTTTTTAAAAACTGGCATGTAAATATTTATTATGGTCCGCCTTACTGTGTTCGCCGATACCTGCTTTTGTTAGATGCGCCAGACACTCAGTAGTTGAGTGGGTGCGGAACCGAGATAGAGAGATTTGTTTCGAGTTTCAGGGACATAAAAACTCTCGTTCCAGGAATTAAACTATTATAATAACAGAATATGTTATCTAAATTACTTATTTCGTTGTACTTCAAACGCAATACCTATCAAGTGTCAGGTGTTCAATAATATAGGTGATTTGACGCCCGAAAAAGACATGGCACGATCAAGTGAATCAGATACTCGAGTCGGGCCATGTCAAGAGTCAGAATAATAGAAGAGTATGTATGAGACGATGTATGAATGTGAATGAGGCAAGGAGTGTGTGCCAAGACCGAGTTGTTTGGCGGTCCGTCCTCTCTGCCTACCCCTGCGGGGAAACGGCGTGATGGTTAGTTAGTTAGTTAGTTGAAATATCGATGTACACAAAAGATTCCAAGATAAATACTAAAAAAAGACTTGCATTACAATTTGATAATTACGTACGTATAGTTGGAACCTTCACAGAGAGATTGGTATATAATATTCATATAAAAACATCGGATAATTTCTTCTTTTCTGCCATTGAAATGAGGCGGGCGCAGAAGGTAGAAATACCCTTCCGACGTTAAGCATCAATCGACCGAACGCGAACGGGTAGAACTACCCTTCCCGATTAAAGTCTGTTAAGCTAGCTTGGAATGGCTTTAGCTGTGTTTGGTGACCAGAACTGAATATCCTGGTACTTCCCCACCTTCCTCTTCCTCGTCTCATTCCCCTCACCTACCTTCAGTCTCACAACATTCCCCGATTGGGGATAGGCCATAGTCTCACTGACTCCAGACGGGAGCGATTGAGACTCTTGTGTGGTATTCAATTAAAAAATGTACTGATAGACGCAAAAAGTAGAAGAACAAAATAATATAACTGGAAGTGGGTGTACAAGCGTCCTGAGGGGTTTTACATGTAGGTAGTACAATATTAACATCACAGAAAGTTTTAAAACAAAATAAAGTTAGTAATAATAAAAATAAAACTATATTAGATAAAAAATACAACAAACAAAAATTAAAATAAGACAGCAAACAGAGAGGTTATTAAATTTCTTTTGAATTAACTTAATATTTATAAGGTAAGGTTTATGCATAGCAAAAAGGATTACAAATTATTATAAGCAATAATTGTTGTAAGGCTGCGATTACACTTGGAAGTTTTTTTTACGTTAAGTGAGTTAAGGCAAAATTATCTATAAAGTGAAACGTCACCTATAAAGTGACATGCTGCCAATGGGACTCGAACCCACGGCCTTCTGATTACCGGTCAGCAGCTCTACTTCTGAGCCATGGCGGCTTATCCGCCAAATTAGTCAATGTGTACTTAGTGTTCTGCAAGCAAAATTATTGCTTATTAATTTTTTTCTCACCTGAAAAAACCAACTTCATTTTTGTAGGTAAAGGAATTATTACGGTGCTAATTAATTTAATTAATTAATCAATCAATGGTGCTAATTCTCCCACTTAAGGGCGTCGAGATATGTCTTGATTAATTGACTAATTTGGTGGGTATTAAATAAGCCGCCATAGTTCAGTGGTAGAGCTGCCGACCGGTAATCAGAAGGCCGTGGGTTCGAGTCCCATTGGTGGCATGTATTTTTTCTCGGGAGATTTTTCAATTTGTAAGTTTTTTCTCTTACAATAATATTGCTTATAATAATTTGTAACCGAGAGGTTTACAAAAATCTTCTTTAATCATGGTTATTATCGATTAAACTTGATTAATCTTAGTTTATCTTGGTTTATCTAAGTTAATCTTGGTTAATGTTTTGGTAGTCTTAGTTAATAATATGGGTATTCTTTGTTAGTAGCCTCCATACTCAAAAACTATATACAAAAAACAAATATTAATATAAGTACACTGATGCTCGAACTCTGAATTTTGTAAAATAAATGGTTTAGCAACCTAACTTTTACTATTGTCTAATTACCTTGTCATAGTTACCTAAGATTATTTTTGAGAAATAGTTCTTTGCTAATTAGCGCCATGCACTAGTCACCAAACCTGCTGGAGTGTTATTTATTTATGCGACAATTTTTGTTTCCATTTTTAATTTTGTACCTATTCATGTATGGGATTTCAGCACTGTGCAATGCCGCGTACAGTTCAGACTTAATGAATCCACCCATAAGCGACACTTTGAACTGAAACTCTTGTCTCTAACTGCTCAAGGAAAACCTCCCCTCTGCGGGTGTAAAACACTCAGCCAACCTCCAATCATACAGATGAGGTTAAAGAAATATCCGAAGAAAGAGTTGAGACTTTAATTAGGTAGGTAGGCAGCTGGGCACCTGCCCTACCTAGGTACATTGAAAAAAATTGAAAAATCGTCATACATATCGTGCAATACTTAGTTTTAATAAAGTAGTGCGTATCTCTATTTGATAGCCTATTACTCTTGGAATGCTTCGACATTTACGTGCCTGAAAACTTGAGCAGTAGGTAGTCGTCATCATGACACGAATTGTTCAATATACCAAACTGCAGAATAGATTTTCAAGCATAGCATAGCATGACAATAGGAATTGTTCTATTGAATAATATTGTAAAAACAGTATATATATTTAATTACTCTAAATAACCTCAAAACTTGGTTCGTATACCTACCTGTATTCCCTAATATGTTTATTGTTATACATGAGAAATATTTTACGTATGCAAATTGCATGGTGTAAATATCTACTGATTAATCTATTGATCAATACATTAATTTAGTAATTGTGGAATGATTTGCCGGCCTCTGTTTTTCCTCCCTCATGCATCATGGGTCTCTTTAATACCCATGTACAGTCTTTCCTCTCCTCAAAAAGACATGTTCAGGCCCAGAAGTAAATTATATTCCTCAGGGCCTCAATGTAAAAAATGGGTTTAAGTAAAGTAAACATTTTTTTCCTGCAATAAGTTATATCTTAGGCCCTTGAGGTAGTTTTTCACAAAAACGACACTCTACAAATAATCAAAATATTTTTTTTACTAGGTATGTAGTTCCTACGTGCTCAAGTGTGAACAGTGTACACTGAGTGCATAATAATATTCGGATAATATTTAGAGCATCGTATTTTGAAAAATCACCTCATGGGCGCTGAAACTATGGTATGGTGATACTATGGCATATCCTTACAACGACACCCTTCGAGGATTTTCAGGATTAGCATAACTGATGAATTAGCAAGTCACTTGCCCCAGGACTTGTTGAAATTACAACTAGCTTATGGCAGGATTATTCGTTTATTATATCTTAAAATATCACGTGACATTAATATTTTTTCAAAGACAGACCATTTATTTCATCTTATGTTGTTTTTTTTAAATGCCACACAATAAAGTCTTTTACAAATTTAGGTACGTTATTATAGGTAAGTTGTGAAAAGTAGTATGACAAGTTTAAAGTACATAATATAATAATAACTGTGTAAAAGAAGTACATAAAAGATAAAATATGATACGTAAAAGATAGATATAATAGTACAATATTCTTTAAGTGGCAAGTTGAAATCTGGGTAGCCGGTAGAGTCTACGAAGATTCATGTTATTTATGATGATAGAGAAATTACTATAAGCATTCCAGCTATTCTTTGAACACGTATCCTCAGTGATTTTTATATATTATTATAAAAAAAGTGTTATTACACATAATAAATAAATAAAACAATTTGTTGAGCACGAGACCACAAAAAAATTAAAGAAAAGCTAATAATCATGCGACAGATATAAATATATTAGGAAGATGGCCAACTATATAACAGATGGATAACTTTTTTTTCAAAATAAATGCAAAATATATTATTATTCGTCAGCATAATTCACATCGAATGACGTTATATGATAATAACAGGATATTATTGTAGTACTTATATTATGTAATCAATACATTTATCTTAATAATCTATGGCTTGTCATTGAAGTAAAATCATGTATTATTTCATAGTGCTTTCACACAAACAAAAGTATTGAAATCCGTAAGTCTAAACTTAAACTTTAGGTTGCACAGTTTACACCCGCGCTGTGCAAGCGGGTTCCTTTCAGAGCATCGGACCATCATAATATGATTATTTGCCGGAAATTAAAACAAAAATTATGTCCTAAATGAAAAAAAATAATTGATTATTGACAGTAGATGTAATATGGACGATGGTCCCTTTACTTAATCAATTGTTTATGAAGTTTTCCTTAAAAAACTCAACTCTTTTTCTTGTTAGAATGGTAGAATAGAGTCATAAAATAGGTACATAATATTCGTGATAATTACTTATATCAGTGAACGAAATCGTTTTATCTAAAATCAGAAAAAATTTCAATCGCCCAACAAACATTTGGTAGGGCGCTAATGTCAGATGTTGTTAGCTTTGACGAAACAGATTCCAATAAATATAAGGGGGATCAATCAAATTAATAATAATATGACCATTCCGTGATAATTTTATCCAACTCAGTTCTATCTAAACAATAACTTGTTTATTTACGGTGATAAGTTTATTGTTCGCCAAAAAAGTTGAGAAAATTATTAGTTTACTAATACGAATTTTGTGTTGTTTAGATATATAGAGAGATTATCTTGCCTTTATCGCGAGACTAATTTTAAAAGAGTTCCCAGATTTTAAAATAAAATTTTGAAACATATTTATATTAGATTAGCCGGGCTTTACACACAATTTTTAGAATTCGGATGTAGGTAGTAATTTTTATTTTATTCTTATCGTCAAGTATGCAAAATTTCATCAACATCGCAATAAAACTGTAGATTTGTATAAAAAGCCAAACCAAACATCTTTATATATTATGCATGTAGATAGATATAAAGCTGATGATCCGGCCTTGCCCGGCTTTATGCAATTATTTCGAAAAGTGGCCCTGTCCCAATGTTTTTGTTTTTGTCGAATGTTTTGAAAACATTTTGTCGCTGGAGACCTGACTTGAGATGACCGCCGCTAACTATGAAATTTGGCAAAATTTCGTTGTTGTTTCTAAGCATAGAAAAATAATTAATTTTCTACCAATCTTACGGTTTCACTGTCAGTGAATTCAATTCATTTGGCTAATACCATTTGTTCCCACCCAGTCAAGGCCTGGCTGGTTTCATTGGCTGGCTAAGTCCTCCATCACTGAATAAGCAACCAACATCTGCCGCTTATAATGACGGTAGTAGGAGATTTTTAAATAGTGATAGGTTTTACGAAATCCGAGAATGATTATCTTTCTTTTAAGAAATAAACCTTTTCGCAATTGTCGTCCATCGTAGAAAGGCAGCTACTAAGTCAGAATACTTATTGGTGACAAATATAACGCTAGAGCCAAAGCGGTTCGTTAAAATACAAGCCAAAATCGATAGTTAATTTTGACAGACGTGAAGAGAGATAATTACGTTATTTTCTGTTATTTCTAATATAAAATGTATAATAAAATCGTCCACCATTTTGAATTTTCGGAATGCTATTCTTTTAAAATTAAATTTGCATCATCCAAGACAAGCAAATTAAATTAATGTATTATGTCGTCAAATAAACCTTTGTTTGTATGGACTCGTCTTTTCAATGACAGCGTATCGTTATATACATAGGATATACACCGGTGCCAAATCAAGACCAAATTAAAAGGATTCTGAAAGCATCGGAATATAAACGTATGGCATACGGGAATATACGGAAGTCGTTAAATGTTCGTAATGAACGGACGCCTTATTAAAAACGTAATGTACTGTGATATTCGTAAGATATATGCGGTTACCAAAAGGGCAGCAATATGAGAGGGTGTCCAAAAGACTCTAAAATGTATGTACCTTGCAAAAATATGAATACCCTTAAAACACGATTTATGGCAAATTCTGTTACGATCACTTTATTCTATAACTATATATAAGTGAACATTCACAGCGTTTTTGTTTCTAAACCTACCATAAGCGGTGGTAGTCAAAAGGATGCGAAGTGAAAGGTCGCCACATCGGTAGCGGGATTTATATATATATATATATATATATTAAAGTTGAGTATTCTTTTCAGTTACCCTATGGCAACCAACGAAGAACTGGCTGAGAACTCCGACAACTGCGCCATCTGTTGGGAGAAGATGGAAACTGCCAGGAAACTACCATGTGGCCATCTCTTCCATAAGTAATTTTATGTTTTGATAATTACTATTCACTTAAAAATATATAAAATGTTTATTTTATAATTCGCTAATAATCTTATGTCTTCTCCAGCTCCTGCCTGTCTTCCTGGCTGCAGCAGGACACCTCGTGCCCCACTTGTCGCCTGGGGCTCTCACTGTGGCCTTCGCGTGCCTCTCAGCCCCCTTCGCAGCCCCGCCAGCCCAACCACTTCTTTCACTTTGATGGTATTTTGTAGCTAATAGTATTACACAGTACAAGGCTGCACAGAAAGTTGTGAATGTCATTGTTATTGACTCTCAAAAATCTTATAGTATTGTAGCGAAATGTTAATGGCGCGTTCCTATCTCTTCTATTCTATGATCTATTTTCATAGTCTATGAAATAGATCAGTGAGAACAGGCTTTCTATGCCATAGAAATAAAAGCCTAATGTTGATTTTTCATTTAACCTTTTGAACGCGTTAATTTACTCCGTTTTATCTATACCCGTACGCGGTACATATTTTCAAATACCTATGCACGCAATTAAATGTCAAATTATAGCATTCTGGCATGATTTATTGGACTATATAGACAGAACAGATTATTCTCCACAATATGAAAACAAATGCTCGTGTGTCAAAACTCTTAGATGTTTATAAAAACAAAAACATAAAATTTCATACAAAGGCGTACCGTATCTTCTGAATGTGGTCCCGCCATTCACTCGGCGTGTGTGTACTTAGGTGATAGACACAAGTGGGATACCATGATCACTTATCATTTTTAGTTATGAAAAGTTGTGAATGACATACTAGTACTAACGCTATCCGTTGACAAAAATGTAAACTAAAGGTCTAAAAGGCGCGAAGAGGCGCACTTGATTATCGATCTTTTTTTATGAAATACAGTTTTATTTTTGAGAAATTCTTGTAGATGTCAGCATCGTGATAGTTGTACGAATGTCCAAGTGAGCAAGGAATACATTTATGACGAAAGAGCGCTGGAATATCGGCCGTCAAAGTTTCCGTATCAACTGTTGATACAGCCGCGTGTGAGTATAGACTTTTTGCCGTAACAACAGTTGATAGGGCCGCGTGCAAAGAGTTAACTTCATTTTTATTCTAATGGAATCGACAATGAACGGCAGGCAATAGGTAATGCAGTATAGTAATGTCTATGATTATGTCAAATAAAATAATGGAATATAAATGAAACCAAAAATCAATGCAGGACATGAAAAAAATGACTAATCAGAATTTCACAGCTGATGTTGGCTTCATGAGAACGGGTTGTTTTTTCGACTTGTTTTTATGTAAGTCTACTCGCACATGTGACGAGTTGCCAGTATCTGTTTTTCCTCCTTCATATAACCTCTTCAAGATTCACATTAATAGATCCCTTCCCATAGCCCTAACTAAACCCACCTCGCTATAGGTCCATCCTGTGCTGACAAAAGCACTTGTGAGGTGTTATACAGGTGTATCGGCACGTACCCGACAAACTTTAACCAGCTATTCCTCAGCATATTTAGAGTAAAAAATGTTATAGGCACTTTGCTGTCCGGTAACATTTTTTTTTCAAAAAAAAAAAATCCACACTCCGTCACTGTCATTGGCATTGTTTCTCGTGTTCAACAGCTGTTATTAGCAACTGTGTCAAAAAGCGTGTTCGCTCTTTCATACACACTAAATAATAATACTTAAAAATGAGGCGAATGGCGCCTTGCCATTTCATTGTGATTGCAAAAGCGCGCCAATGTAGGTACGTACGTATATTATTCAACGAAACTCGAATAAAATATTGCCAGATGGGTTTTCAAACTTTGACAAAGGATAAAGCATTGTTGGCATGTGGTGAAATATGATTTTTTTATTAAAAAAAATGTTACCGGACAGCAAAGTGCCCATAATATTTTTTACTCCAAATGTGCTAAGGAATAGCTGGCTAAAGTTTGCCGGGTACGTGCCGATACAGCCTGTATAATTATTATTTTTTTTAATTTTATTTTATTTTATTAGGTTTTACGCCCAGCCGGGCTTTTACGTGCATTTTAAAACAGAATATATCTAGTAATCGAAAATTAAACAAAAAAAATATTAAAGCTAATGAATATAAAATAATATTTGTAAAACATGTAACAGTAACATAAAATATTATAGAGACTAGAACAATACTACATATAAGACGAATCTCTAAAACTACATTACCTCTAATTTGTAGGATTCAACAAAGTGCTGGTATAGATTACGCTTAGTTCCATAAATGGAGTCAATAGTACCCCCATACTTTTTGCCCAGATCATGCATCCTATTGGTCAGTGAGTGTGTATGATAGTTGTGTATGTATTGCAGAAGAATGTTATATTTTGTCTTTAATTCCTAGTCAGCACATGGAATTTAATAGTGGCAACGATGGCAGGACTGTCAATTAAGTTGTTTATTTTATTTTTTTATTTTATTTTATTAGGAACATTAACAGGTTTATAACATAACATGCATAGAGAGAGAGAAAAAATAAGTAATAGAATTAGGTTACAACCCAATAACCAATGTTCACATCATGCAATAAAGATAAAGAAGGTTAAAAAGCAATAAACAAACAAAGAAAACAAAGAAAGGTTAAAAACAAAGAAATTTTAAAAACAAGGAAATAATAAGAGAAAATGTTTATATATATATACACGTATAAACACATACATACATATATATACATACACATGCATATACATAGTTGCATACATACATACGCATACATACATGCATACATACATACATACATACACACACGTACATTTGATATTAAATACAAATAATATGTAAGAGTGATAATGAATAAATGATGAATGTAATGTATTAAATTTAGAAAAGGGTTAATTATTACAATACTCTGTTAACAATTTTTTTAAAAGCTCCTAAGGTACACGACAGGATATCAGCATCAAAATAAGTTTTATTATAATGATTGCAAGTTCTTAGTAAGAAAGAATTTTGCCTGAGACTCGTTGAAGCAATTTCGATATGAAACAATGATTTGTCTCTAGTTTTCTTACTTGGGACTCTAATATTGATTGATGACAAAATATATGACCACTCAAGACTTTGTGTAAGTAAATCATGTCCGCAGTGTCTCTCCTGCTTTTTAATGTTTTAAGTCCGTAGTGCTTGATAGAGCTTTCCATATCGTAATAACGTAATTGTCTCCTGAAGTTCAAGTTTGAAGTTCAAGTTCAAGTTTGTTAATGACTCTGTGTAACACAATTATGTCAGCATAATTCTCAGACAGTGTTATTAGATGCAATTGATTCATCAAACTGACACAATTAATATAATCAATTGGAATTCTGAGCTTAAAATTTTCGTACCTGAAAAAATTTGTGCTGAACTCTTTCTACAATATTGTTAGAGTGAACTTTATTTAAAGGGTACCAAATAGGTGAATTATATTCCCCTTGACTTCTGACTAATGAAATATAGAGGGTTCTCATACAATCTAAGGACTTAAAATCAGTTAAAGTTCTGTAAAGGAAGCCAAGCTTCTTTAAAGCCTTATTAGTTATATAGTTGCACAAATCTCAGCAGTTTTCAAATGTGATTAATGAAAAAATAGTGATAAAAAAAGTGAAAATGATCAGAATGGAAGTTTGATTTTCTTTTATCATTTGCACAGACATAGGAATTAATAGACGAGAAGATAAAGGCGAGGGGTAAAATCAACTGTTGAAGAACGAAGGGAGTGAAGATGACTGTGATTCGTCAATAAATCAATCTGACAGTAAATAGGCATCTCGCATTATAATATCACCATTTACTTCTTAAAAGTAAAATCTGCTTTGAATGAATAGACATTTTTACATGGGAGCGCAAATTACTCGCCACGTTATGAACAAATTTGCGAAGTCCAAATTCGGCAAAGTAAGGCAGCTTCTATATTCAGATTCGTAGTTAGTTTCAGAGTATTTAGTTAAGACACTTTTATAAATGTTCATAATTTACTTCCCAGCAACCAACCAGCTTTGTGTTTCGCATCCAGACGTTTCTCGATGTGATAGTAACAACTGATTCATATTATACGATGTGAATATGCTTAAAATAAAATAAAATAATGCTTATATATGGAATGTAATACGACAATTGGGTTTATTCTCTTTTTTCGCATCTATTTTTACCAGTTTACATAGTACAAGTAAACATTTTGCCGTGTTATTTCGTAAAATGAACCGATGATGCCTCGACCATAGTTCGCACAAGAATGATGACGTCACGTTTTCAAATATCACTTGAGGCCGTACGCGAGCCCAGCCGGCTCAATGGAACCGGTATGGGGAGTGGGGATAATACGCTTTTAATCACTTAGGGCAGGTCTACTAATATTCATATGTCTATGATCATTTGTTTATTTTTCTGTATTTTACATTTCAGAATTCCATATGTCTATTATTGACGTATTGTTGTGTTTCAGGTTCTCGCTACGTATCTTGGCTGCCGAGTTTCTCTGTGGAAGTGACCCACATCATGAGGGCTGAACCAGTGCCGGCTACCAACTCTCAGATGGACGCCATGGCTAGACAGGTAATCGTTTTTATTTTTCTACAATTACATAAATACACAAAAACTAGATAGATAAAACACATTAGAAATTACTTCCATATATGTAAATTCAAAATCAATCCGATTTCAATAATCTACGTCACATAGTATGGTCTCATAGAAATCATTGTATCTCCGTTAGAAAGAGAAAACACCACGCTTTATATTCAAATCTGGATATTAACCACAGAAGAATTACAATGTGCACCTTTATGAAATCAAAGGTTCCAAACACAATAAAAAAAAATTATGAAACTTCGTGAATATTTTGTACCGAACGACAAAAAAGTGAGATGACAGTAACATTTGTAATCAATTTGTCTAATAAAATGCGTGTGTTTTTATACATTTCTTCATTATTAGTTATTTTAGTTACAAAAAACGTAAGGTGAGCCATTTTTTTTCATGTTCGCATTAAAAATTAAGTTTTTGAAAGCGTATTTTATCACTTTTAAAAAGCAGTTTTTATTTTTCAGATATTTGGATTTTATTGCAAAGCAGAAATACTCGTGTACTGTTTAGATCATATTTTAGACATAACGATTTCTGTGTGACCAAATTGATTGCTCCCAAAAGCGAACAAATTAACCTGGGGGGCTACTCTGTATCTTTCGAAACTTTCCTGCCGCCGGTTTAGCCGCGTCACAAACCCGTATTAACCCTTATTGTTAAAAAATTCCTCGTCCTCCGGTGATATACACTTGGTAAATATTTATATATTCTAATGCAATACTTACATGTATTGCGGAGGAATACCAAAAATTTGAACCCTGGATTTAGTAAATTTACAAAGATATTTTATTAATTAGAGACGATGTTCATTCAGTTGACAGCACCGGCAAGGAAAGGTTAAACCACGAACTTACTGGTTTGTTAACCCGAAAGATACAGAGTAGGCCCCCTGAAGGGTTAAACAGTGAGGATATATATACACATTAGTTAAATAAATTTATATCGTCGCATTAATTCGTAGAATGCGTAACTCCCAAATGTAAAATTTTACAGGAGGCACAAAAAACCTCGTAGTGAAAAAAAATGAAAGACGGCTTATTCTTTTTATTTATGTTTCGAACATATAATATATTTGGAAATTTATTTTCAATCATTAAACTTTTGTAAGTTAAGGCTTTCTATTTCAAATCGGAGTTAGGAAGTTTACGTAAAAACCGAGAATGGAGATACGCATTTTACAAAAGATACATACTTTTCTGCGAACAGTTTTATGAACAACCTAGCGGAAAATTTGGGAGATAGGAATTTTACATTTACAAAATAAAACACAACAATGTATGTGTATGTCGAGGCAGTCTATTTAGATGCATTTTAATGATTTTAATGATGCGGAAGGTTATCGTTAAAGGAGTGGTAATCCTTTTCTAATGTCTGTTTTAAGTCTTGTAAATGCTGGTACTTTTCCTTCCTTAAGGGATTAAATCTGACTCTCAAGTGAAATCTTCAAACTCTGGAGAGCATTACAGATTCGGCGACGGTTTTGTGCTGGGTGAGATCTACACTGACCGGGAGTAGTCGTGTCAGAGATGATCGTTAAGTGACGCTTGGAGTTGATGAAGGAGATTGTAGAAGAATTTGATCTGACATTGTCGATCACCCTTGTTGTCCTGTAGAAATAAAACTGATGTGCTTACTAGGGTTTGCAAGACCCGGGCAAAGAGTAGCCATGACAGGAAACGTTGTGAAAGAGACTCCTCAGAGTGTGAAGATAGGTGGGAGAGGCTTGAAAGTGGAACTGGTGAGCAAACATGTGCTTTAAGCGTAGAAACTCTTCATGCTCAGCATCACTTTGGAGTAAAGTGAACGCTTCATCTTGCCCGGCTGGTCGATCCCGAGGCGAGAAGAAAGGACATCGATAGATGCGTGCGTTCCTGCGTACAATGCAGGACAATTGACCCTCCACCATCATCCCATGAAGCGGGTAATCTTAATGTTGTGACAACCTGGAGTCGCTTGGCAGTTGATGTTACTCATTTCGGTAGGAAATGTTTACTCACATTTATCGATTGCGGTCCAAGTAGATTTGCCGTGTGGCGGGAAATCGAGTCAGATAATGCAGCTTCGATTATCAGACATTTGGAAGAAGTGTTTCGGGAAAGAGGCCCGCCCAAAGTAGTTCTCATGGACAATGGTACTGCATTTTGTTCCTACAGTGTTACAGATAAGTGTAAGAGATGGAATGTTCGTCAAAGATTTTGCGCGGCATACCGACCAGCTGGAAACGGTATAGTTGAACGATATCATCAAACAATAAAGAGAACTGCAGCCAGAAGTGGAAGCGATCCCCTGCAGGCAGTGTTTCGGTACAATCTTTGGCTGCAAAAAGTCAGGATGATCGAGGTATTGCGCTGTCTAGTATAGTTCACACTTCACACTCGTGGAGACACCCTTCTGCGCAAGTGAATATAGAAGAGGAAGTATTGACTGAGCTCTAAGTGGGCGATCTTCTTGCAGTTAAACCAGTAGATGGGAGATGCACATAGTGCATGGAAGGGTGACAGGACTTACTTCAGTCAACAACATCGAAGTAGATGGCATACCAAGACATGTGCTTGACCCGCGGAAGATGCCTGACAGAGAACGGACTGTGTCTGAGGAGAGACGAGATGGAATTGCTGCACGTTCCACCGTAAATATTTTGGGTTTGTTTGAAGAGGACAGTGAAGAACCGGATCCGGATATGCATCAGGAGGAGATCCACTTGCAAAGAGATGGTGACCTTGAAGAAGAGATAATCACAGAACAAGGACCTATTAGGTATTTACGAAACCGCAGAGGCACATAAAACAAGAGAGCTACGGCAGAGCGTCACACGGTGCAGAAGACGTCAGTTTAGACTACAGATACAAAACACTATTCGTGACTTCACAATTAAAATTAAGGTTATAAAATGTTCAAAATTGATTAATCAACTTATCTCAGTTAATTTCACTGTAAAACTATTACACCATAAATAAATTTCCTCAGTCAAAAACACAACAAGCGTGCACGGCTCACCGGCCAATACTGAATTAAGCAGTTACGAAGTATTCGCGAGTAAAAATGGCACCATAATTTTACGCAGTTTTCTAAATTGTGTTTATCTAAAAGGTTAATTTTTTTTTAAATTTTCGAGTTTTACTAGTCGATGCGGGTCTAATTTTAACACCAGATGGCATTAAAAACGTATTTTCGAAAAATTTGGAGTTACGCAGTCTACGAATTAATGCGACGATATGTAATAAGAAGTTTCAATTAATTGACAACATGTTTTATTCATTTTCATTAATTTATTATTGACTTTTGAGTACAATAAAGGTAAAACGAAAACAATACAAATTTTTCCCTAAATCAACATTAATTAACGTTTTTTTAACGATCTGTTTCCATAAAATTAGTTTATTCATTGTCAGTTTGACTGCTGAGTTTATCACAATCATTTTAATTGGACAAAACTCCAATACATTCTACCGGCTGTCAAGCTAAGCCTTGTGCTGCCATCTGTGGTTGATATATGGCAAGTAATTTGAATGGATCTGCACAAAAACTGTGTTATTGAGATAACGCTGTTTTTTCTAACAAAAAACACAGCGTTATTGCAATAACACAGTTTTTGTGAAGATCCATTTAAACTCCAATACATTCTACCGGCTGTCAAGCTAGGCCTTGTGCTGCCATCTGTGGTTGATATATGGCAAATAATTTGAATGGATCTCCACAAAAACGGTGTTATTGCGATAACGCTGTTTTTCCGCATAAGGGGCTCAATTTATCATTTTGCTAATTATTTTCTATTCTTCCAGGTGCAACAGCTGTTCCCCCACTTCCCGCTCTCGGTCATATTGCGTGATTTGGGCGTCACGCACTCTGTGGAGCTGACGGTGGAGAACATCCTGGACGCACGGCTGGTGCTGCCGGCGCGGCTGGTGACCCACGAGCTGCCCACCATGCCGGCACTGCCCGGGCTGCTTCTGACAACGCAAGCGGCGGCGGCCGGGGGGGCCAGCCCGCAGTCGCAGGTGCTGCTGCAGCACTCGCTGAGCATGCTGGCCAACCGGCTGGGCTCGCGCCAGGGGCACGTCGAGAACATGGACTGGAATGTGGAGCCACAGGAGAGGTAACAACCATTGTATAATGCACAAATGTGTTTAGTGCAATTTATTGTAAATGCAACCTAACCTAACCTAACCCAACCCAACAGGCGCTTGCGCCAGGGCCACATCGAAAACACAGTCTGGTATGTGAATCCGCAGAAGAGGTAACAAATCGTCCGCATTCGAGCAAAGGTCACTTATTCACAATTGTTCAAGAGAGATAAAATTTGATATGATTTGGTGCGAGTTCTTATCAGGCAGATTGGTATTTACATTAATAATTCTTAAAAACGACCTTCAATACGCATTAATAAATTAAGGAACATTTTGCATGGCTGCATCAACATTCTCGTAATTGCATTGCGCTTGCTGCTCTATGGCTGCCTTTACACACGTAAGAATATTCCCGTAAGTCACTTACGCTAGTGACTTATGGCAAAATTAACAACGTAAACGACAGTGTAAATCTCTTACTGTAATTTATAGCAAGTTACAGAAGTCGTAAAAGGTGTAATCAGTTTGATAAGCTGCGACGCATTCCGTAAGAAATGGTATCTAAATGCGCCAATGCGAGATGTCAAAAATTAAAAGATAAGTTTTTGTAGGATTTTTTTCCTATAAAAACTAGGATTTTTATTATATAACTAAAATCTGATTAGGGTAAAGCAGGTCGGTTACAAGACAGTACCTACCATATTATTGTAGCAATTCTATATCAACGTCCTAATATAAAACTCCTATGCGACGGATTCAACAGCTAGGAAACAAATACTCCGATGTTGTTGATATATTTAGTACATCAATTTCAATATATAAGCATACCCTATTGAAGTTTTTCTCATCAAGTAGTGGAATATTTTAATAAAGCTATTTAATTTTACTAACACATAATAATTTTGTCAACTGAAACAGAAAAAAATATTTTGGATTTTTTATGTTTTGTGCCTGCATACTGTGTAGATCAAGTTCAGTGATATTTTGACTTTATATTTATTTTGTGCAATTGTTTTAAATAGTCGTTTTCTGCACTATTTTCGTGTATAATTTTGTAAATATTTTTTATATATATGTATGTAAAAGCCTAAATAGGCGTTAAATAAATAAATAAGTACGTTATTATCTCCCGAAAAAAATAACATTTGAAAGAGAATTTTCTGATTCCGAAAACTATATGATATGTAATTTTTTTTTAGGTCGAATAATGCTTTTTGAAAATGAACATCCTTGTTTTTAATTATCGGTCCAATCCTTTCTAATCTGAATGTTTCTGTTTGCAACATGACATATTTAAATTCAAAGTCGATTGCTGTCATCTTCTGGCTGTCATTCGGATAAAATTAAAGAACTACATTCATATCCGCCGTTAACAGAACAAAAGTGAAAAGCAATTTGGGAGGTGGGTATGGGTACCGCCGCCCCGGAATCCATTTATTGGATAACCAACACTTCTGCCATAAGTCGCTCCAAGTGGTTCGCCACGTTTTGTGACTTAGCAGGGGTGCCTGGGTTTAAGGGGTGAGGTTTGTCCAGGTTCCCCCGGCAGATGCATCTGCCCCAACTGCGTGACAGGTGGGATCAGGTGAGACCGGTTGAATCATACCTTTTTCCTTCCCAGAACTTACTATCCTTTCTTTCCTTAAAAAGACCCTGCTACACAGCATCCCCAAAGATAACATAGGCCTAAGGGAAATTATCTTCCCCAGAGCCTCCTTTGTGGGGGTTCATTTAGACCTTTTCATAATTTTTGACAACATCGCATAAACTAACTAACTAACCATCACGCCTTTTCCTCGCAGGGGTAGGCAGAGAGGACGGACCGCCAAAGAACTCGGTCTTGGCACACACTTCTTGCCTCATTCACATTCATACATACTCTTCTATTGTTGTGACTCTTGACATGGCCCGACTCAAGTATCTGCTTCACTTGATCGTGCCATGTCTTCCTCGGGCGTCCCCGACTTCTGCTACCATTCGCATTTGCATCATATATCCTCTTTTCACTCCTATCTTATAAACTTGACGGCAGCAAATCTTTGTTGACAGGAAGCCATCTTACCGCAGATAAAATTACGGATGTAACGGTAGCTGTGAGCACTTACAGCATTAATTACTATAAGTTGGATGCATATGTAAACTTTCCTACTAGTAACTTATCAAAACTAACGTAAATCGTAAATTGTACTTATGAGTGTAGCTTACTTAAGGCAGCGTTAGCCTAACCTAACCTGACAGCATTCCTCTTCTTTCTTATTGCTTCATTTGGCCAATCCCCACAAGCGCTCTACCTATTATGTCAGGTTAGGTTGTAGATCCGGAATGTTGTCTCCACAAGCTTCTCCTTGCCGGGAGATGTAAAATCTTTCGACCAATCGTGGGATGATATTTTTTCTTAATCGATTATTAACTGGTCGCTTTTCGCAAGCTTAAGATTTATACTCTTGTCAATAACCTCCATTTATAATTCATACAAATAATATTAAATATTACTAATCACCTATACTAATGTCTCTTGTAAGAAACATACTATAGGCTGCCACGTTTAACTTCCACATAAAGCAACAAAACTTTGTGAGATTAGCGGAAACGTGTATTGTTATCATCGATGCCCGTGCGAGACTCTTGATAACTGTGCGTATTCTTTTGATATGCTTTGTTTAACGTAATATGCAATTCTTCCACAGTAGCGAAGACCACGCCACCCTTGGCAGCCGCTTCTCCAAGTGCTCCTACGAACGCGAGAGGATCCTACAAACCAGGAAGGAGCAGCTCATCAGCGCCGCCCGCAAGAAGTACCTGGACAAGCACCAGCAAGCGGCTCCAGCCGATGTAGTCTCCGACGACCACTCTGCCCCCTCCACCTCGCGCCAGGGTTCCCCGATCTCCACCAAACCCAACTCCCTTCCCATCTCCGACTCCCTGCTTACCTGAATCCCTAAACCAAGTCTGCTTGTGTTGTTAGTTACGACGATGCCGAGGATTGGTGTTGTTTTCTGTTATTTAGATTATTTTTATTTGTTAAACCCTTTTAATGTTGCTAATTTTTTGTTTATTTTAATCGTAGATAAAAGAAACAAAGTCGTCAAGCTACGATTAAACTGCACAACCTATCAAAGACTACCAATGAAAATCATTTGTTTCGCATGCAGATGCTATTCGCAATAGAATCGTTGAAAGATTTTGGCGACACGCGGTTTCATTCTAATAATGGTTCTTGGCCGATCTCCCCTGTTTCTATTATCTTTGGTTTTAATAGGGTAAACCAGTGTAGGAATGTTACTAATATTACTAATTAGGGCATATTTTATTTGCAAACAAGGCTAATAGATAAATTATTACAATCTTCGAAAGAGACTAAAACCTGAATGTAGATATCTGCATGTTTTAACCTTTACCGCGCTGTCCTTTTCAAAGCAATCCATCCTGTCACGACATAATGTTTGTGCTTTAGTAAATCATCATTGATCACATAATATGCGACATCTGCGTACGGGGATAGCCATCGATGGATCGCATAAACCTATGACAGCCATGTAAATTAGGTTAAATAATGTAGTTATCTATTGGAATATATAACCACACGAGTGATGGAGATTTTCGCGTGTTCGGTTTTCGATTCAGCCATTTGATTTAATTAATATCATACCTCCAAATATTAATACGGAAACATATGAACTGCTTACTGCAGCTTCAAACCAATGAATTCACCTAGATTTCACTGTTTATCCCATACTTTAAGGGTTAATAAAAACATATTTAATTAATTTAAATCACCTACCTCAATTTGGGAAGACATCGTTCAAGACATCAATAAGTCACATTTTTCACTTCTGAATTTTCAAATAAATTATGTTATACATATTATTATTTGAAGGCTTAAGAGAATTATTTTCATAATGCTTTATTTATTTTATGAATAGTAGATCCTCTTCCTCGATTCGCCATGTGCATCCTTTGTCCTTTGTTCAGAGGTTGAGTTAGACCCCTGACTCTGGCAGTCACGTCTCTTGTTTGGCATATCATTTTGTAAGAGCTGAACGTTATGAGGGTTAAATAGGTGTTTAAAATATATACTGTAAAGGTAAGATCTTATGAAGACTGGTTTTGTATGTTTGAGGAGAGCGGCGTAAATTTAATCTGAAATGTGCTAGTTTATGATAAATGTTAGTTTATTTAACTGACGATAGAGCAAATGCCTCGCTGAGTTAGTTAATTTGCTTAAAGATGGGCATATGCCTCAATGAGCTAGTTTATTTAAGTACGTAATAAAGGATTTGATTTAAATGTGAGCAAATGCCTCGCTGAATCGGTTCATTCATCTAAAAGTGTGCGGATGACTCACAGATTTTGTTTATTTTACTAATACAGCGAGTGTCCAACTCAGTTGTTTTATTTATGTAAAGGTGAGCAAATGCCTCACTGAGTTGGTTCATTTGTCTAAACTTGAGCAAATGTCTCGCTGATTATGAAATCTATGAATATCAAAAGATTCCAACATGTCATACTTTGCACATAGCTTATTTTTTTCGAAAAGAATGTGACCTCAGTTGGGTACACCGTTCTAAGGTCACATAGTACATGGTTTTGCGTATGAATTAGGTTAAGTATGTTCATTTTTTCAAATAAGTTTTTGTGTAATACTTGAATGTTTAGTCAATATTATTAACGTAAACTTGCTGTATCACTTTTATTTTATTACTTAGAAAGTATTGTTTCATAGTTAAATCTTTCATGCATGTCTTAGACATTCAAAAGTTATTTAAATAAATTACGTTATGTTCACAAAAATGGATGGCAAAATATTAGACAAAATATCTTTATGAATGATCTCATTTATAATAATTAACAGAATAATTCATGGGTCAGGGTCGGAAGCCACATAAGTCAGAAATTCAAATGTAAAGATGTGGTTCTTTCAATCCTTTCTTACCTAAAAATTTCTGCTTTTTTCTGACTCACTGTTTTCACACCCCAACCCACAAATTATTACAAATGCTTGCGTAAGGCCCTTCGTACACAGATACTTACAAGCTACGTGATTGTGACGCAGCCACAAGTAGCCGTCTACCGATATGCTTCTCTTTAAAGCCGTTTTCCATACACGGCGCTAACCGAAACATACTGAACTTGATCATTTTTCTAGTGCAATCGTTGAATTAATATGATATCAAGTGACTCAAGCAAAGAAGCGATGATATTGTTTGTTTTTTACAAACATAAAAAATGATATTACGGAAGATTTAGGGTTCATACAACGAAATAAATGTTAATTGTAGGACATTCGTTGTCACTGAGGAACTCTTCTCCGCTAAATCCTTCCTAATGTATTCTGTTAAATTACAGTTATATAAACATGGATATTTTTCAACCTCCAGAACAAATTTAACATTTACGGACATTTACATATCATGTACGGACGTCATTACTGTCAAACGAGTAGTAGATGCGAATGCAACCGGCGTAGCGTGCTACCAGCACCGTCAGTAGCGTGCAACTGACGTCAAACCCGTAGTCGACGCATTGTGTCGTGTACGAAGACCAGCAAAATAGTATAGCGGCGTGTGTGCTACGTGCACAAAACTTGTAAGAATCTCCTAGTAGAGATGGCCTAACAGTCTCAGGAATATTTTAATGTCATTATTTAGTATGTATCATTTGCCTAAATGTGTGCCTGTAAATAAACTGCTAGCCTTATTGAAAAAGTTTTACCTTACAATAAAACTTATATTATGTACTTAGCTTTATTTAAAACCTATAAAGTGAGATAAACATTACCATTTTGCAGCCAAATCGACGTTTCTTACCAAGTTCGTGTGTAATTCTTAGTTTAAATCTCCCGCCAATGTCACCTGCTAGTTCCTAATGCATCCTTCAGGCGGCGCCAGTAGTGGGGACGCCATCAATGATGCTATAATTTCATGCTTCATTAGATCTCATCAGGCAGCCCTTGCCTAGGTTTTAAATAAAGCTAAGTACATAATATAAGTTTTATTGTAAGGTAAAACTTTTTCATTATGTAGCATAGGCTTTATTTAAAACCTATAAAGTGAGATATTGTTTGTTATCGCCTGGTGACATTATGCTAATGTGAATCAAATATAATATTTAAATTTATTTGCTAAAAAGAAAATAGGGGCAAGATTTCCAGAAATCAGCTAACCAGTTACAGAGGTTGAAAAAGGTCAGCAACAGATGGGTCGGTGTTGACTCGGCCAGCCGATTCTGCAATTTCCCTTCTATAGAACCTGGCAAAGGTATTGGGACTTCTCCAGTTACCACGTGACAGTATATCGTCCAGCTTATAATTCTGCAGCCAGTTCAGAGATGCCACTGCTGAACGGATGCTGCCAGGTGGATCCTCTACACCAGCATCCCTGAGGACTGTCCTAATCCAACCTGCAATTACTGCCCTGGAGGCCGCTTTCACTGTCCCACAAGTTGTAATAAATAGGCTAGGTAGTATCGCCTGCGCTCTCCGTTCCTTTGACAGTTCTATGACCTTTTCCGTCCAATAGACAGGGTCTATGTTCCTAGACTCCGAGCGAGCCAGTCTCCACCCTGATTGTTGCCAGTCTGCCGAATCTGTCTTGCCACCAAACACTGGCCAAATGGAGATGCCTTCACTGTCCACTGACAATCTTTCAGCTGTGCAATGGAGCAATGTGAGATCGTGGACTCGGCGCCCTGATGCCAAAAGCAGGATGGTGGCTGCTCTCCTTGATGCTTCAAAGAGAGTAATATGTTGAGGCAAATTCTTCTCCAGCCATGATGATACAACCCTCGGGTCCCAAATGGGGGGTTTTGAAGGCCTTAATCTAGCTAAAGATATCCCTTTTAATATCTTCTTCACTATCGGGTTGGAGCTCAGCTCTCTATTATCTTCGGGAGAGCCTAAGGTACACACCACTGACTTGTGAACTAAAATGGTACTCAGCGATAGCTTTTCTCTGATGTGTAGATCGGCTAGGAACCTGGCTAAGTCTTCAGCTTTGGGACGCGTGGCATCGAGCTGATTCTCTGACGCCCAGCGCTGCCACCTCCGCCATGCCGGAGCATAAGTGCGAAGGGTGGAACTTCTCCACCCGGATCTAAGAAGTTCCTTCTGCTGACTTGACCATCTTGTTAGGTTTTTGTCCCACCCCCACAAAGCCAAATCTCCAGAGTGAAGGACTCTACTTGGGGAGGGGGGCTGTTGGTCCTGGTGTCTATCAGTGCTTCTCCTAGATTGTGAATCGTAAGAGGTGGACCCAAGGCCCGACACTTCAGATCCGCTCTCCAAAATGCCCTTTCCCAACGAGGAGCCACTACCAGGTATAATCCCCTTGCCCTGTTCAGGTGGCAAAGAACCCTCGGCATGAGGCACGGGGGAGGGAAGATCCAAGCCAGCTGATAGTCCCAGTCCCTGCTCCAAGCATTGTGGTAGTCTGCCTCGTCGTCCTGAAAATCAAGAGAAACATACCTTTGAACCACATGCGCTGTCCTAGAGCCAAATAGGTCTATCTCGGGTCGTCCCCATTTTCTGAATGCTACCTCTGTGAAAGAGGGTAGCAAGTGCCATTCGGGTACAGCACGATGACGAGATAGACAGTCCGCTACTTCATTGAAACGACCGGGTAAGTATTGTGCTGTCATGGAGACACAGTGTTTATCCAAAACATCTAGCACTAGTTGAGTACAGCTCAGGAGTTGAGTTGATCTGGTACCACCCTCCTTGCGGAGATAAGATACGACAGACCTGTTATCCGACTGGATCAGAAGACCCGAGCCAGATAGCTCAAGCGCGTGAGGAGACAAGGCAGCCAACACGGCGAGCATCTCCTTTACATTGGAGTGAAGATTCAGCTGGTCATCAGCCCACACACCGCTGAGAAGCTTTTTGTCCAGCTGGGCACCCCAACCCTGATCAGAGGCATCGGTTGTCAGGTAATGCTCAAACAGCGGCAGATGTATAGGTGACGTCAGGGTGAGCGATCGAACCCACCATCTCAATTCCCGAGCGGTAGCTGCCGGAATTGGTGATGACTCCCAAGGGTGGTAGTGTCTGAGTCCTAAGCACCCTTTCTGTATGTGCCGGCTGTTGAGCCTGCCTCTTGGAACTGCAAAACTAGCAAAGTTTAAAGAGCCCAAGAGGCTGCGCCCCTTATCTAGTGACCACCTACCCGTCTGAATAAAACCCTTTAACAAATAAGATAGGGCTGAAACCTTGTTCTGAGGGAGAGACTTTTCATTAGTTAGAGTATTCCAGCTGATACCAAGAAATTGAACTTGTTGTGATGGTTCTAATATTGACTTATCAAATTGTATATGCCATCCCAAGCCTTGCAAAAACTCCACCATTTCAATAGACTGGTGTTTTAAAGTAGGCAGGCATTGGTTTACTAATAAAAAATCATCCAGATACACTAGAATTCTCATCCCTCTCTTCCGCAGTTCCTGCGCTACCCAGTTAGTGAAGGTTGCAAATGCCTTAGGTGCGGTGGCCAAGCCAAAGGGGAGGGATGTCATCTGCAAGAGTTCATTCCTATAGATATGTTTGACCTTCGCAAAATAAATGCTAATGAAACATGAAATTATAGCATCATTGATGGCGTCCCCACTACTGGCGCCGCCTGAAGGATGCATTAGGAACTAGCAGGTGACATTGGCGGGAGATTTAAACTAAGAATTACACACGAACTTGGTAAGAAACGTCGATTTGGCTGCAAAATGGTAATGTTTATCTCACTTTATAGGTTTTAAATAAAGCCTATGCTACATAATAAAATAATTACGATCGTTAAAATATTTTCGCCAATTAAAATGTTTCTGCTAAATTTTTCTTTACTAGCAAATGAATGAAAAAAACAATATTGTTGTGTAGTAATTTTAATGAAAGCTAAAATGAGACTTATTCCGAGAAAGTTTTTCACCACTTCTGAGTAAACTACCGATTAGTCCTATTCATCGAGTAGCAATAATCATTATTATATGTTTCACTGCTGCTGAGAAATGCTGCTCTTCAATTAAATGTCTATGTTAATTAAATTAAGCTTACTTGACGAGTAGACGCTACTCATCAGTTTGTTTAGAGGTGGTGAAATATACCTTTATTGTATCCCAAACGTAAGTGCAAAAAGAGCACAAAAAATTCGTAACGATGTTCTCAATTTTTGTGAAATGGATCACTTTTTAAAAGACACTTTTATGGTAATTTTATTGTCGCACGAAACTCTGCAGACGTAGAATATAGTAATTTTATTACCTGACTTTCGTTTAATATTATTAAAATTTGTTTTTACCGGGCTGTGATATGCATGAGTTTATTATTTTACGAGTCAAGGAAGAGGTAATTGTTAGTATATTATGTAGGTATCGCTACCAGAGTTGACACGAACGCAGTACTCCCATTGATGCATGGCTTGCATATAGCATGTTTCAAACCTGTTATTCGATTTTAATTAATATAATAAAAATAACACCCTGAACTAAACCACTTTTCGAATTTTAAAATTCGATTATCATAAACACTTGTTTTCCTTTTCTGGCTAGTAACAATAAGTGTAAGTAAGACAAAAGGCTGTTTCTCAGTGATATTTGGCAAGGACATCGCTATCGGAAGTGTATACAATATATGCATCAATACTCACAATCCTAACTTTGTGCTTTTCATCGATTTTAGAATGAAGACACCGGTGTTCCATCGACAGTCGACAGGTTGAGTAATATGGTAACATATAATTATTGCATATTAAACTATGCAAGTATGTATGTATGTATAATTGCCCATTTGTACTACTTATTAATTTATACATGGTTCGTTATGAAGCTGCAGTGTGTTGTTATAGGAAGTTATTTTAAGTCATTAGCGTGTAATAAATGTACACCAACTAGGAGGTGTTTTAAAACTGCATTGCATACTTAAATGTGTTAATTTTACTTGTAAATATAATTATAATCATTATCAATGTGCATAGAATGTTACAGTGTCTGTATTGGGGGTGATTTATGGAAACGAGCTATGAATATTATTTATAAAGTAGAAATAATTAAAACTGTATTTATACGATGGGTGTCTTTTATCTTCCTTTTTATTCAATCGAAACATTTGTGTGTATAATATTATTATACAGGGTGTCCAGGGGTTAGGTGCGCCAATTTCGGTAGGTGATTCTACATGATGGTAGGAGTAAAAAAGATAAATAAATTTTTCTAAACCTACTAAATATTCTTAGTGTGAGGTACAAACTTACTCGATAAATTCGCTGTTAGCTTGCCGAGAGTGATTGTGGGAACGTTACATATTTATGATTGGACCGCATTCATGGAAACCACATGTAAACAATAACATACGACCGAGATTTTGACGTTTACAATAAGCTTAAATATCGTTTGTTGTAAACCAAATTCAAAAGAGAACTGCACTAAAATAACAAAATGTAGCTACACTTCTAACGATAAAATTATTATTAAATAAATAACTATTAATCACGTAATTAATATCATTGCTTTTGGCTAATTTAACAAATTGTCAACCTTCTACCATGTAAACATAATGAGTGTCTGCCTATTATTCGTGGGTAAAGCCAGGTATTGTCACCGTAATTCAATAACAAAATTACGCATAATTTTAACAGTTAAATGTTAAAATTATGACTTTGGAGAAAACACGCACTGAATAAACTACACAAACACGTTTTGATTATAACTATCAAGTTTTTAAGGTGCTAGGTACATTAAATTATCAGGTTACTTTGCAAATTAAATAAAAGTTATTGACACAACGCACGGCAAGTATTGATTGATGGAACCGGCAACGGGTGCTAGATGGAAGACTTGGAAACAACGCAAAATAATAATGTGGGCCGCACACGCTGAACCAATTTAACCTTTTTACATGAAAAGTACCCTTAAAAGATATAATTACTTAATTATTTACATGAAAAGTACCCCTAAAAGATGGAGTTACCTTTTTAAATGAAAAGTACCCCTAAAATATGGAATTACATGTTTACATGAAATGTAGCCCTAAATGTTGGAATTACCTTTTTACATGAAAAGTAGCCCTAAAAGATGAAGTTACCTTTTTACATGAAAAGTAGCCCTAAAAGATGAAGTTACCTTTTTACATGAAAAGTACCCCTAAAATATGTATTTACCCCTAAAAGATGGAATTTCGAAAATCTTATTTATATTTTTATTTGTACTGTCTTGTAGAACCTACCTAAGTTAGTACACTTTACCCCGGACACCCTGTATATCTGCGTGCAAAAGAAAGAAGGCTATAATTGAAATGAACTTGAGCTCTAATGCTGCGTATACACGTACAAATCATAGGCGCCAAACGCCGCTTGCTGTTGCTTCGTTCCTTTCCCATAATTCGTGGCTTGGCTCGCCTTCGTCCTTTTCAAATGCTTAATCGATTCATATGTCTTTTACTCAGGAGTAATTTTAACTTATCTAATTTTTTTCCTGTCCAGACTTTCGGCTCATAACTCATAACTTGTATTTTTACTTTTCGCACGCAGATACTGACTCAAAGCATGTATATTTTAATTTACATACTTCAGACAAGGATAAGGTAAGTATGAATTTATATTTTCCTTTCAAAGTAAAAGCTAGAATCAATTTTACTTAACCCTTCAGGCCTCTGGCATATTCTGTCAGAAGGACAAAAAATTTCGCCATGTTATAAATAAAAATCCAAGTAATGGATTATTTTTTAACGTATCTGAAAACTAAAAACTGTTTTTGAAAGGTGATGAAATACCTAAATATTCAAATGTTATTATTATAAATAAAAATTTAAATGTTTGTTTGTTCAAAATCATAAATCTCCAAAAGTTCTTTACCAATTGCTTTGAAATTTTGACACAACTTTGCATTCGAATACCCGTGTTTTTATATATGCATATATTATATATTTAATTATTGAAGACAATATTAGCGATTCCTAAACGAATATTTGAAAACGAAAAAAATACGGTCACATCTAGGACTCGAACCCAGGACCTTTGCCTTGCTGGGACACCTCTCTACCGACTGAGCTAACGGGACCCTATCTCCTTTGATCGTAAAATATTCGTTTAGGAATCGCTAATATTGTCTTCAATAATTAAATATTACAATTTGAGGTTTTACTAATTAAGTTATTCCAAAAAATAAAAATATTCATCCTAGACTTGCAGATAAATTCAATAGATGTCACACATTAAAAATAAGATATATTTATCTAAGATGCTGTCTAAATTGCATTTAGTTCTTGTTGAATCTTGCGATCATACATAAAGTTAGCAGCCAATAAAAATGAAGGCAATGTCAGTAGTTCGTATTCGAAATATGATACTTTTTTTTAATTAATATTGATCAAAATTACATATTAGAATGCGCAAAACACTGCCACCAAGTACAAATAAATTTAATTTGCCGCCATTGAAAGGAATGTGTCAATATGTATTGCCACTATTTCACTGAAGTTGGATGTATTATTAATTTTATAGTGTATTTGATAATACATCTTTGAGCAACTTTGTGTTAAAAGACATAATATTGTTTGTTTTTTTGGAATAACTTGGTGTGTAAAACCTCAGAATTAAATTTAAATTAATTTTGCACACTTGACCTTCAAAATAAGATGATAATCACTGTGTACATCTGATTTCGTAACAATCTGCATAAAGCCCAGACAACGTCGGGGACTTCTGCTAGTGCTTAATAAGCACCTCAACATGTTTTCTAGTTAGTATTTTCTCACTTTCAAGTCTTGGTTATACACAAATGAATACCGGAATTAAAAGGGTGTAAGTCTTTGAAAAAAAGGACAATGTTTCTATTCAAATATATTTTGGGATAGCATTAAAAAAAGTTACCTGACTACTGTTTTTGCCCATTACTTCTAGCCAAGGTTTTCTTGAAAAAATCAGTTCCTAAGGTTGCGTTGTCTCAAACTCTCATTAGCAACATGATTGATCACAATTTGTTTATCTTCTCAAGCGCCAAAAGTACCCATTGTATACAAAATATTTGTATACGTTGAGCGCCTGCAGATCCATTCTAATCTGACATTAATACATTCTGTTTGTGGGATTTTTACCCTCGGTACACAGCGAAGGTTTTAGTGTGGAGAACTAAATCAAGAATCAGCGTCTAACAGTGACCGTTCAAATTTCAACAATGAGATGGAGTTAGAAACAACCTAACCTAAATGTTTTGCGAACAGCGTTGGAAGTTCCAGTTAACCTAACCTATAGTTTTCCAATTCACCTTAGAAAGAATTAGTGACTAAGTATTAATAAAGATAAAAATCTGTGTTGTGCTTCATAATATGTATGTATCGATATCTTAAACATTTTGGGACTCTAGACCCCGTCAGAATGCTGAATAATTATTTTTGTATGTGGTATTAATAGTTCATTAAGATAGCTTTTGAAGAATCAACATGAATGTTTCACCTTTAGTGATATTATTTTATAAATTGCTTTGGCGTTTTCGCGGCCATAAGTCTTATTGTTTAACTTGAAACTGCATAAGGTATGTTAAATAAATTATGAATATTTAATTTGTGTTTCATTTAAGCTTTAGAGCGAGTGGCGGTTCGTGGCCCATTTCTATGTTGACGGCTCTTTTTCCTCTCCGCAAAAAATCAATGCGGGGGTGCCACAAGGATCTGTGCTGTCACCAACACTGTTTTTGTTTGAGATCAACCATCTCGTTGAATGTGCCTGATTCATTGCTACACTGACAACAGCCATCATTCACGAGGGTTATCGTTTTGACAAGCCTCCTTCCACTTATGATGTCCGAACAGGTCGGGAAGTTTTGAGACAAAAAGACCACCTCAAGAAGGTTTGTGCCTGGGATAAGGCCAAGCAGTTGGGACTCGTTTGAGTCAATCACATTTTTCAAAAAGTACATTTTTTTATATGGTGTGGAGTTTTTTCTAAGAAATGAAACACATTTTACACGAAAATTATTCTATATTGTGACAAAAATTTTTATTAAAATTAATTTTACAAATTTATCCAATGAAGTTGACAACAACGATGTGCAGAATGATGTGCGCAAAGATGAAATCTGCAAAGCCTCTTTCCGGGCTGATGCCAAAGAACTGCGCCTTGTTCTCGGGGTTCACCTGCAGGCGAAGGCACACTGGAACGGAAAATAATACTATCTGTATTAATTCATGCATTTTGTTGGCAAACTCGTGAATGTAATCATGTTCATGTTACCCACACAAAAGATACATATTTATTTTATTTAAGTAAGGCTGGGTTTACACTTGTAAGTAAAATTTACGACTTTCGTAAATTTTTGATAAGTTACTCACAGGAGCGATTACATATGCATCCAACTTATCGTAAATAATGCTCACGGAAGTTGTTTGGAAGTTTAACTTACGAACTTCTCACAGAGACCGCTACACCAGTAATTCTATTTTTCGTAAGATGGCTTCCTGACAACATGCAACAACGCGTTGCCGCCGACTTTGACAGCTGTCAGTTAGTAATATTTGATAAGGGATTAAATTTGTTTATGTACGGTTAGATCATGGATCCCCATATAATACCCATTTCCGCACACAACGGATTGCCGCTGCGATAATATGCACAATTTTGTCAAACAAAAACGTAAGGGCCCGCAGAGTGCGTTGGATTAGGAGTTGGCTTCAAAGAAAAAGTACTGATAGGGATTTCGTTCGTTTAACGGCAGAATTAATAATTGAGGAACAACGAAAATTCTTTAATTTTATCCAAATTAGAGAAACTGACTTCTAATACATATTGGAAATGGTTGGACCGCTAATTAAAAAGAATGATACTCGTTTTCGGAATGCTATTTCACCAGCTGAAAAATTAATGAGATTCCTGAGGCGTATGTGTGTAACACCATGTACGATCGTGTGAGAAATGCGGAGATCAGCAAAGAGTACAAGGCTGATGTAAGCGTAATGAGTAAGATCAAGAAAGGGACGCTTAGATGGTTTGGGCATGTAGAGCGAATGAGCAAAGAAAGGAGTGTAAGGAGAATATACGATGCAAATGTGAATGGTAGCAGAAGTCGGGGACGCCCGAGGAAGACATGGCACGACCAAGTGAATCAGATACTTGAGTCGGGCCATGTCAAGAGACAGAATAATAGAAGAGTACCTATGTATTAGACGATGTATGAATGTGAATGAGGCAAGAAGTGTGTGCCAAGACCGAGTTGTTTGGCGGTCCGTCCTCTCAGCCTACCCCTGCGGGGAAACGGCGTGATGGTTAGTTAGTTAGAAAAAATAATGGTGACTCTTCGATTTTTGGCGTCAGGTAATGTTTTCTATGTATTCTTGTATTGCATTTTTGTATGCATTCATTGGAGATATTAATTTGTTGTGAAGTTTGATAGCTGATCCGTCAGTTCGTGAAGTCGAATACTAGAATCATTATCACACATTTACGCAGGCATTTTTTAAAGATGACATTGTGTTAATGATAAATAATGTTATGTTAGTCTCCATAGATTATTGCAGTGTATTATTTCATAAAGCTGTTCATGGCGACAAATAAACAAGTCCCGATGAGCAACGGCAGAAAGACCTGTCAGTGTTGCAGATTTCTGTTTTACCATCCCGACAGTGACGTCAAAACTTACTGTAAGCGTCTCAACTTATCAATCTGTTTTGATAAGCTGTGAGAGAGCCGTAAATTCCCGCGTGAGCGATTAGACCTGTCAAAAACTTACGTAAAAAAAACTTCCGTAACTTGGTATAAATTACGGTAAGTGACTTATGGTGTCGTTTACATTGGTAAATTTGTCGTAAGTCGCTTACGTGAGCAACTTACAGGAAAAAACTTACAAGTGTAAAGGTAGCCTAAGAGATAGTTTTCAAAAATGGAAAAACAGCAGCAATTAGACTAACTAACTAACTAACCACCACGCCGTTTCCCGCAGGGGTAGGCAGAGAGGACGGACCGCCAAACAACTCGGTCTTGGCACACACTTCTTGCCTCATTCACATTCTTACATCGTCTCATACATACTCTTCTATTATTCTGACTCTTGACATGGCCCGACTCGAGTATCTGATTCACTTGATCGTGCCATGTCTTCCTCGGGCGTCCCCGACTTCTGCTACCATTCGCATTTGCATCATATATCCTCCTTACACTCCTATCTTCGCTCATTCGCTCTACATGCCCAAACCATCTAAGCGTCCCTTTCTTAATCTTACTCATTACGCTTACATCAGCCTTGCACTCTTTGCGGATCTCCACATTCCTCACACGATCAAACATAGTTTTACCACACATACGCCTCAGGGATCTCATTTCAACAGCATTTAATCTACTTTCATCCTTTCTTTGCCAGTTCCATGCCTCACTTCCATACATCAAGGTAGGTACCAGCACTCCGTTAATTAGACTTGTGTTATTTATACAAACCCTAAATGGAAAATGTAATTTTAATTTAAAGAGACGCGCATTGCAAAACTTCGGCGTGATCGTAGAATCTACGACATAGATAATCATCAACGTCAACCATATTATAAAATTACCGGCCGATAGGCATTATCTAAAAACTAGAGAACCAACCTCAAAACAAACGTATCGTCACAAAAATATTCTATTCAGATTTGTCAAAGAACAAATAACATAATAAGATGTGAACAAATAACTTACCAGCAAGAATAAAACAGGATACGGTAGAGATAAAACCACTAAGGAATGAGTTGAAGGGGAATGTTCCTACGAAGCAGCAGTAAACAAATTGCACGATTCCCGTGAGAAGGATGTAAAATAAGTACGCATCGATCAACTTCAGCTTCTTTGGTGTGCGGGTGATGTATTCAGAATAGAATTTGCCTACTACAGCTCCTAGACTTGCCATTTTCGTATTTATTTCTGATTTCTGAACAAGTTTGACAGATACCGGCGAGCTGAGGACGTGTCTTTTTCACAGATGAAGTTCTCCATAGACAAAGTGACAAAGACGTGTACGTAAACACAAAACACATACGTCGTATTGAGTTACGTTTCCGTAGAATGTTAACTGCCACATGTAGCTTGTGTCAGCATGAAGGTATTAAAATAAAATAACATTTTTGTAATACTTTACAACACTTTTTTCTTCCCCAAGCTTCAAGAATTATAAGCTTTTCATAATAATCACCAGAGATTGAAACTTTTAGAAAGGATTAGGTGATTATTTTTTCTACTAGAAAAATTTTATCTAAATTTTTATGATTAATTTCAAAAACTAATATTGTTATTATTTTTTCAAATCACTTTACACTATTGTACTTATGCCGGGAACACAGGGGGACAACACAATATTTTCCTGCCCTTGTTACGAGAACAGCCTCGACGTAGGACAGGTGGGACAATACAACAATTATACTGTAGTTCAAAAGCGGAACGTTGCAAAAATGGATACACGAAGATGCGCGTTACGAGCGAGTTCGCGAAAAAAATTAGGTCTTTTTTATCAAGATGTACTGAATTGTTCCATTTACGCGACATTTTTAAGTAAGTCAGACACTATTCTGCGTATATAGTTTTCTTTTCTACCTCTGGGATAATGTCTTGGTTCATTTCTTTCCTCCAAACTACACTAGGACAATGGGTCCGGAGCTGGGACAAGACAGTGTTGTACTTTCCTTTTGTGATCCCTGAGGTGAGCTTACTGCCAGATACCAATTTCTTCCAACCGATTCATTTGATATTTTTACTTTTTTGGGGTTAACTATTTATAAAATAAAACACTTATATCGGATAAATATATATTTTTTATTATTAAAGTAAAGTAAATTCAAGAAGACATCTCATGTTTATGTATCCACTTATACATCCATACATTATAATATAATACTTTTAACAATGATGGCAATCAAAAATTTATATTATTAGTAAAGAACACAGTGTTGGCTTTTTTATGTAGTTTTTATTTAAAACTTTCTGATTCTCGGTAATTTCTATTTCCCAAAATCATTCAGAATACAACTTACAAAAAAAATAAAATGAATAAGGTATTTTCGCAGGGATACAGTTATTTTAAAAATAAGTTTTCTGAATATGATTAAAAATAAATTATTGATTTAATAATCTAAAATCGCAAATTCCTAATTGGGAATTTGACTATGACATAGGTAAGGCTACTGGACCAGGTACTGCCCACAGTGGCCATAGATACGTTGGCCGATGTGACATCATAGACACCCTCCGCCAAAACATGTACTTTTGGAAGCAAATAAAAAAAATTGCATTTTTTAAATAATACAGAAAATTTATTTAACATAAAAATGCCATTAGTATTATAATTTCTTTAAAGTAAAAAAACCTTTTGTATTTCTGTCTCACATTAGCTGTATATATATTTATAAAACTTATTATTCTACATTAGTTTCCTATAAATAATAATAGCTCTGAAGAAAGTACATAATATTATTATAAATTAGATGGTAATATAGAATATATTTGAAGACAGGGTATGGTAGATAGATGAATGTGAAGTTGTCTACGGAATAGCACCGGGCCTCGTGGTGTCAATGTTGACTTCCTGCCTCAGCCTTGGGGGCAGGTCCCGGTAAACTGCTTGCGGAACGTTTTCTGTTGAAAAAAAAGAAATTTAAGTACCCACTTCAATAAAAATAGCAATTTGAATGGAGGAGAGAATTTAGTTGATAATAATTAGCTTCTAGAAAAGTATTATAAGCCTAGGTGCAGTTTTGAAATCCTGATGATTTTCGAAAGAAAAAAATCTTCCTCTACATATGTTTATCGCATTATCTAATAACTCCTCGATTTGTGAAAAGGATAACCATCACCTCTGCCATAGGTCATACACGGTGGTTGACTCAGCAAGGGTTTCATCTTCCCTGGTTCATGGGGTGAGGTTTGTCCAGGTTTTGGCGGCAGATGAGTCTGTTCACCAGCTGCGTGGTGAGCCATATCAGGAGAGGGCGGTTGACCTCTCCTAACGGACTCTTTCGACCGAACGCCTTGCAATGCAGTGGAAGGAAGGATGGAATTGTACATCAGACACTGCCAGGGCCGGTCCTGTGCAGGCGCAATCGGAGAAATCCGCACAGTGCACATACCTAACATCTAACATAGCGCCCTTGAGGTTTTTACTAGCGCCAGGCGCCGTTAGCTCAGGGCCGGTCCTGCTCATAACCTTTTCCTACCCCAAACTTCTTTTCCTTAAAAGAGCCTCGACACAGCATCCCCAAAGATGCCATAGGTCCTGAGAGAAATTATTTTCTTCTGGGTCTAATGAAAACAAAAAAATGCCATTTTGCAATTGTCACAAAAACAGTGAGATAACCCTGAAAAAAAGCTGATTTTTCTTGTCAATAACGTGACTAAGGATCACATGGACGTAGATGCCGTTTACTTAAACAAAAACGTTTTTAAATGGCGCATCCTATTAGCCAAATCTTATAAAGAAAGAGTCTGCTAAAATATATAATTTATAATGAAGATATTTGAAATAAATAAATATGGTTGAACTAAACCCACCGTTGCAGCGGTAAACCAAGTCGGACCAGATGATCATCTCCTGGCTGAAGCAGAAAACGCCCAGACGTCCCCCCTTGAAGGTGGAGTCGTAGACATTGCCAGAGTCAGCTACCAGGTGCTCGCCTTCGAAAACGCGCAGCCGGATAAGCCCAATTCGGGGTCGATGCAGCAACAGCCAGCGGTAGGCGGTCTTCTCTTTCCAGCCCACGTTGCGGGGGTCTTTCCACAGCAGCTTGACCTGGAGGGGAACATGACATGAGGTTTAAATAATACGTGATAATTGACACAAGAGCATTCAGAAGAATTGCTGTTGAAACCGTCAAACAGTAAAATATACAGTAAAACAGTGAAGTAGTCAATCCAGCAGCAGGCCAGAGAGGAACATGACTCTTGGTTGAGGTATGATCATTGACACCACAGCATTCAGAAGAAGCAAACAGTCTATTATCCAGTTGCTAGCCAGAGTGGATGATGACTCTTGGTTAAGATATGATCATCAACACAAGAGCGTTCAGAAGGGCTATGATTAGTTGACACGGTTCACAGTCTGACAGGGGCGGTCGGTGTGTTGCTTGCTGCAAACTAAAATGCGGAAAAAATTTGTTTAGAAAATTTTCTTCAGACATTCCTCATAACGGATGAGACTATTTATTTATAAATGATTGAGATGTGATTATTGACACCAGAGTATTCAGAAGATCTGTGGTTCGAACTGTTCAAGCAATCCAGTTAATAGTAGCCTTCTTTTGAGATCCTGTGGTAGTCTCGGCATCTGAGAATAAGGGAGTACCTGATCAGGAGTGTCACCAGTGTGCCACAGAGAGTTGCGCATCATCTGTCCGGGACCAGTGCTGGAGTCCACCATCTTCAGCTGGATTCCTGGTTCGGCTACGGCGCGGAAGGGTGTGGACTCCCAGTACGTCTGTGTGGCTTTCTTCCACATCACGGTGTAGAACTTGTGGTTATCTTGGTAGCTGGGAATAATAAAACAACGTGTTAGGCAACCTTCAATAAATGATGAAAAGCACAACTGTTATGTTGTGCTTGTCAGCTGATCTCAATTTGATAGAATACTGAACCGGAAAATGTTAAATAATCAAAATTAATGACAATCATACGCTTTTTTTTAATGAAATATCTCATCCTTAGATGGACGAAAAAAACTCTTGATTGTATTAAAAATACCGCAAATGAATGTTGTATAACTGTTGTTGATTGTGAGGTTAATAACTAGTCACCTGAAGATGAACCCTACGTAGTCATCATCCACATCAGTATCTACGAAGAAGGTTCCCTCGAAGTCCACCCCGCTAAAGGAATCGTATCCCACTGCCAGGCCGGGGTCACTGTTCATGGTCTGCACAATCTCCGCCCCCTTGTTGTAGATCACCCAGTTGGGGTCGATCTGCGACTCACCTTCGGGATCTAGCACCACGGTCTGGTAGGTTCTGGAAGATTCATCAAGTGATTATTGATGAAGATTTACTGAATACTCGTGATATAATTATGTATCTGCGGTAAGAAGGAAATGTAAGAAAAAAGGCGGTTAAAGTGTGTCATTAGTAATATTCTTCAGTCAGAGAAGGATTATCTTATACGATTGATGTACAAATTAAATAGCAGGGCTCTGAGCCAAACGGGACCAAGCTCTAGTAAAAACCTCAAGGGTTGGGTTAGGTTAGGACACCTCACAAGGCCACCCCTGACAGTACAATGTAAAGGCAGGGGAGTTATGCTGCCACCCGGTTGGGCAGCGTTGTGCGGTGTTGTTAGGTATTATCAGCTACTTGGCTCCTTGGCAAATTGGAGCCCAATAGTGCCTGCACATGACCGGTTAAATGGTAACGGTCCCAAAAAGAATCCTTGGGGAATTCCTACATTATATCAAAATATCACAAAAGGTTTTTTGTTCACTTTGTTACTACCTGTGGAAATACAAAATGTCCAATTCGGAATAGATGATTGATCTGATTTGATTGGGTTTAGAGTTTAGTCGGGTTAAAAAGAGAATTAATTTTTTTGTCATTTTACCTGAAATCAGTGGACCAGATCTTGGAATTGTTAGGGCAGTTGTCCAAATGATTTGGAATATCATCAATATCATAGTCATCCTCACATCTGTCGCCGATTCCGTTTTCTGAAAACAAATAGGTACAATGACAATTATCAATGACACTGGGGAAAATATTGTATTTGGACGAGTATAATAATAGCCATATATTTTTGTCATTCTGCTCATAAGTCGAGCGTCGCAAACCTTTAGCCATGTGCTGCATCATGCGGTGAATTTTTCTCTATCTTTATCGCACAGCCTCACTTACTTGTATGCAAGGAATTAGAAATATATAATATATACGCACATAATATTACAGGAACAAGCAATTGTGCATATTATTTCGGTCAAACGGGAAAAACAGATGGTGTCACGACACCTTTTGTAGATGTTTTATAGAATCTCAGTGTGACTTGCTTTGACAGTGTTCACAACACGTGAATTTTGATTAAAACAGTTAGGCACATTCTTTGACACACTGGTATATATAAATAAATACAGAAATGTCACAAAATCATTAGAGAATCGTAAAGTTACTGTTGAGATCTTCTTGGTTAGGGTTGTAGGCCAGCGGGCAGTTGTCCCTGGTGTTGAGGACGCCGTCATTATCAGAGTCCGGGTCGCAGGCATCACCCCGACCGTCTCCGTCCGTGTCCAGCTGGTCGCTGTTTGCTATCTTCGGGCAGTTATCTTCACTGTCTTGAATGCCATCCCTGAAAGGAATACATAAAAAGAATAAGAAAAAAATACCTTTAAGCTAAAATTAAAAGTGGGAAATCGACAGAAATAGAAGAGTGAAAAAAATATGACATCAGGTTTGGAACTTATCAGAGCGTGGGCAGAAATTCAGGCTCGATATTATGCAAGAGTAAATGTAGAAGGCTGATCCAGGTGGAGCAATACTAAAACGCCATTTTGTACTAATTCGTAACCTACCAACTACAGTTTTCTACGCGTCATGGTGACCAATAATGGCTTCTTCAATTGGAAAAAGACGCACAGAAGAAAAGTCATTTACAATGGTTTGGTATCTCGTTGATGATAAAGTTTCTATTGAAAAATTTGAAAGCTAATCAAATGATAGAAGAGCCTGACTGACTGAGAACTGAATTTGAACATTTTTTTGTTTGCATCATGTTATGAATTTAAGGTGAATTAGGTAGGTACCTGTCTCGATCGATGTCACTGTCGCAAGCATCTCCCACCAAATCCCTGTCGGAGTCGCGCTGGTCGGGGTTGGGCACGCGCGGACAGTTGTCACATACGTCTCCCAGCCCGTCGCCGTCGCTGTCTCTCTGCTCTATGTTGGCGTGGCGCGGACAGTTGTCGGAGTGGTTGGGAATGCCTGGAAGAAAGAATATGCATGGAAAATCCTAAGAAAATTAACGCCCGAGTAACCGGCAATGAAATCTGAGTTAGTTACATGTAAAAGTGTAGTTAACTACGTGAATGCCTTCTTGAAATGAAGACATAGAAGAAAAGACCGATGAGCGGCCTTCTTCATCTTCACGTTTTGTGAGAGGCTAAAACAAGCCCACAAAATAGTCATGTAATTCAGCTTGGAAGCAACCGGATTTCAAGCTATCGTGTTTCGGGTAGATCTGTCAGGTTTTCAATGGGTTAAGTTAGATAAGGGTAGCGGAAAGAGTTGAAACACCTACTGTCATTATCAATATCGGGGTCACAGGCGTCTCCCAGTCCATCCTTGTCTGTGTCGGCCTGGTCGGGGTTGGAGTCGCGGGGACAGTTGTCACACGCGTCTCCCACTTTGTCGCCTTTGCTACCACCACCCTCCTCCAGGTCACTCTGTTCGGGGTTGTATTTTAGGGGGCAGTTGTCCTATGATGAAAGAAAATAATATAGAACCACAAGAATGGATTTAACTTAATTTTTTTGTTGTATATAACACAGTAAGATAGGTAATTACGCAATTCTATGACATGTAACCCAACCCATGGACCCGTGGAACCCAATTCTGCATTGGACTTAAACTTGATGAAATTAATTGAAATGCTTACTGGACTATTTGGAACACCATCTCCATCTGCGTCTGGATCACAGGCGTCTCCAAGACCATCTTGATCAGCGTCTTCTTGTCCTGAATTGGGAACTGTCACACAGTTATCCTGAAATTATGAAAACAAGCTATGGTAAGTATAATTGTTTTCAACAATCATTTCAGAGAAGTTTATGACCTTACCCTTCTTACCTTCCTGCTTGAGCTGCTGTATCCTCCGTATCACTTGTCTATGTAGTTTGTATTTTTATTCTTATTTCGTATAGTAGGGTTTAAAGACGAACATTGGGGTCTTTGAACTAGTAAAGAGTCTCACACGTCACCCTGTGAATATCATCAATTCCGTCTAACGAGTATTTGTCGACTACACATTCGGTATTGCATTCACACCAAGCCAAGCCTTTTAGTGTCCACCCGTGCGATATGTAATCCAATTGCTGATTGACTAGAATTTACTAGGCAGTGAAAACCCAGGCTGTCTAAGACACTAAATGGGAATAATTTCTCACGTCAGCTAGATATGTATCACTCAAGTTTCTATGTGTCTGCTGGTGTAAGAGCTAACCGAATGAGATATATCGAGTTAAGTTAGATTAGGACTCACCTTTCTGCACCTCGGGTCGGGGCAGCCCAGGTCTGTGTCCGGCCACCCATCCAGATCCCTGTCGCTGGCGCAGATGAGCCCATCGCCCGCCCAGCCCACTTTGCAACGGCAGCCCTGCCCTGAGGGACTGCTGTGGCCCCCATAGCACTCGGCGTTGCGGTCGCACACGGTGCCGTCGGGACAGTAACCGGGCCCTCGGTGGCAACCAATGCTCTGGTTGCCAGCAAAGCCAGGGTTGCAGGCGCCGCAGTGGAAGGAACCCTGGAATTGAAATGGCGCCACAATTAGTTCACAGGAAAGATGATTTAAGCAAGAATTTAAACTGAATACAAAACAAAACATGTAGAAACATTAGCGAATCGCAAGGTTTTGGATCAATACTTCAAGTGGGATACTTACCTTCTCCTACTGGCATTTCAATGGAAGATGTTATGAAGAACTAGTTGAAGTCGAAGTTGATAAGAAACTTACAAAGGTCCCTGGGGACTTCACTCTGGCTGACAGTATCACCGAAGAACGGGAAATCAGGGTCAAAAGGGACTTTCTCCACCATCGCTACCCCAGGGGTGGAGAAGTGGACATTCATTGCAAATAAGCGGTGTGATGGCTGGTTAGTTTCATAAAAATATGAGAAGAACTCACCTCGGTATTGATACACTGCGAGTTGGCTGCACAGCCGCCGTTTCCACCGTCCGCGCATTCGTCCACGTCTTGACAGCGCTGCTGGTAGCGCCGTGCGTGCGCCAAGCCCGCCCCGCGGGTTGTTCCTCCGCCCACGGAGCTGAAACCAGCTGGGCATGCGCCACAGCGGTAGCCTGGCGACAGGTTGATGCACTGCACGCGCGGGTCGCATGGTTCTCCCAGGTCGCACTGGAACATTCAAAACAAGCTACTCTTAGAATCGGTCTGGAATCGAACTGTTGCTTAAAATCCGTTAAGCATGTTTAGTGACCGAATGAGAGCCTGATACTTTCACAGGTTCATATAGTGTCCTCACGGGTCGAATGACTCGCCTAAGTCGCCTCCGAATCGGGCTGGAATGTAAATGCTGCTAGAAATCATTGAGTTATATATAAACAGAGTCTACGTTCCTTGCAATATCAGTAGGAAGGGGGATGTGGCGGCTGTCGATGTCGCCCGAATCCTTCCGACCGCGAACAAACTCAACGAACGAGTCGCAGGCGACCGGCTGCCACCGATACAGTAGATCGATATAACCCTGGTTACAAAACACCATTCAGATGCAAACGGTTATTTCTTATCGATCAAACATTAATCATGAATATATAATATTCAGGATGTAACATGTGACATTGCCCACTATAACCCGTGATTCCTGAGTTCATTAGGAGTGAAAAATGTAGACGAGGTTTTGGTTTCCTGTGACATTCAGGTGGAAGATAATTTCAGGATAGTACTGGCTAAGGACTTCATACAATCAAAACACTGCTAGTTTTGGTTACGTTCAGCGGCCAGCTCTACCTAAACTTCTTTTCTTCCGAGCCTCATCATTTAACCTCACAGCGCATCCCATATCCAGGGTGCTATAGCTCTGCTGCATCCTGACATTTTAGACTCTTAAGCTTTAATCAAATTTTAACCTCGTCTTCATCCTTGCAGTCTGTCCCATTGCCTGTATACCCCTCCGGACACTGCCCGCAGCGGAAGTAGGGCGGCGAGTCGATCTGGCTACACTGCACGCCGGGATAACATGAAGCTGCATGACAGGCCGAGCGCCGCTGACACTGGCGTCCGTCTCCCTCGTAGCCGCCGGGGCAGGGCCCGCATTGAGCGCCCTCCACCGTGTCGTAGCATCGCACCCCTGGAATATGACAAAATATTAGGCACTTACGTATGCAGAAATAAATGTGACCGCTTATTACTCAAGTCATGTTTTCAAGGTATTGTCACCCATGCCATTGTGGGTGTGAGAGCTTCCTGTATGAGGAATAGAGACATAATTGTAGAACTACTCAAATCTAGAAACTGATGCAAGAACACAATGGTAGTTGTTTACGCTTACATACCTGCCTTACATAGCTACCTTTCTCAGAAAATCTACTAAGAAACCATGAAACTTTCCATATTCCTTTCCAAACATAATCTTCTCCCAACCTCTGTGCGAATGTGTCGCCTATATTATAGTGGCAAGATTCCAGACATATTTAGCGATAGCCCCCAGAACTTTACTAAATTTCTCAAATCTATTGTTTTTACTTGACTACACAAGTGAAAACAATAGATGTCAATTTCAACGAAAACAATTCCTTGTCAAGACACAAACTATTGTTGTTTTACATTCTCATTGTATTGTTCTTTATTGTTATGCCTACATAATTATTTGATGGTTTGTGGTTATTCTCTGTAATAACCACAGACATATGAATATATAGACTAGAAATTAAAGGTGAGGGGTAAAATCAACTGTTGAAGAACGAAGGGGGTAAAGCTGACTGTGATTCGTCAATAAATCAATCTGACAGTATATAGGCATCTCATAATATCACCATTTAGTTCTTAGAAGTAAAGTCTGCTTTTGAATGAATAGACATTTTTACATGGGAGCGCAAATTACTCGCCACGTTATGAACAAATTTGCGAAGTCCAAATTCGGCAAAAAAAAAATTCTTCTATTTTCAGAGTCGAATATTTTGTTTACGTATTTAGTTAAGACACTTTTATAAGTGTTCATAATTTGGTTCCCAGTAACCAACGATGCGTACAGATATATCTCGATGTGGTAGTATATGTTTCTACAAACTGATCCATATTATACGATGTAATTACGCTTAAAATAATGCTTACATATGGAATGTAATACGACAATTGGGTTTATTCTCTTTTTCACATCTACTTTTACAAGTTTTCATAGCTAAGCCACCATTTTGCCGTGTTATTTCGTAAAATGCCTCGACCATAGCTCGACGCTAGTTCGAACAAGAATGATGACGTCACATTCTCAAGATTCACGGGAAGCCATACGCGAGCCCAGCCGGCTCCAATGGAACCGGTATGGGGAGTGGGGAATAATACGCTTTTAATCACTTAGGGCAGGTCTACTAATATTCATATGTCTATGGTAATAACCCTCTGTTTGTTGTGTACATCTATTTGCATCACGAAAAATTTCTGTGGCGGGCGACGTGGATTTGATTTTTTATACACATCTAGAGTTTTATTCTGAGATTTATAAAAAATTGCAAAGTTGACCTTCAGAACAAGTGAAACATTATATTTAGAAAAACAACTCTGTGTAAAGCCCGGGCAACGCCGAGGAAGTTATCATTAAATTAAAATAAACGGAGGCACTGCTTAGTCTAGTGAGGCGGGTAATGTATTTGTAACTGTAAAATAAGAGAGATAAACATCCGGTTTGCCGGCAATGAAATCTGAAATATAAATACCTGGGAAGCAAGGCCTATCAGCGCAGGTGACTCCAGGGCGGCAAGAGCGGCCATCCCCCACCAGGCCGCGGGGACACCCACCACAACGGGGACCCTCAGCTGTGTCGTGGCATTGCACACCTGACGGACAACACACATACCATAGTAATTACCATCGGCGTTACAACCCCTGCAGAGTATCTACTGCCCACCTTTAGGAAACGCTTCTATTTCCATTAATTTGTCCGGAAGAGTGATTAGAGATTATTTTCTATTTGTATACAGGGTATATCAGCACATACCTGAAATACTTTAACCAGACATAATTGGAGCACATTTTTACTGCAAATATATGTCATTTTGCTGTCCGGTGACATTTTTATCAATAAAACATTTACATCACACATTGCTATTGGGTACAACCTAGTGTATCATGTGATATGCACTCCGTTTACTTCTAGCAGTACTGTGCAGACGAGACAGCGCGTATCACATGATCCGTGGTAGAAAGAATCACTGGTTATTAATTAAATTAATCTTAATGTCGAGTTTTTTCGTTATTATTAACAAAATACCACTGTTCATTTCTCTATTTTATAGCATTCATTTAATCGATTTTTTTAAAAGCTCTTGTTGGTTATTTCAAGAACCTTACAAAATGAGTAAAGTAAGATTTTTATGGTTGCTTCGAAAAAACCCTTAACGATCTTATTGTGTTAATGATTTGTTTCGCACTCCCCATCACAAGTGTAGACGAGACTCTAGCCCTAGTGAGTATAAAATATAATGGCAATGGCAAAATATATATGGCAAATGGCTTTTCTAATAAGAAACATTTTTAAATCAGTGTTTTAAGTTCATTAGTTTTTAAAATTCTTTATAGAACTTTAATTTAAAAAGGTTTACAAATTAATAATATTCTATGTAATGCAATTATGACTAAAACTAACAACAGAATTGTTAAAACATAATTGTCCAAATGATTGCCGTCGTTAGCGGTTATCGCGTAATCCAAGAACGAGTGTGGCATCCAGAAGGTTAAAATTTAAAAATTCCATCTAGTATGGATTATCTGAAAAAACTACATCCCTAATTGGTATGAAAATCACCACATTGGTTTCATTTATATAAAAATTTGAACTTTTTAAGAAAAAAATAAATTTTTTAACCTTTCACACACCAAGTAAAAAATAACTAAATTTATAATTGCATTCGAAATATGATGATGGTATTCATGTCTGATTTTCAATTTTTATCGGAACTTATAGTTTTATTGTCTGGGCCTTTCAATCAACCACGGTGACAGTCAAGATATATCGGGACGGATGTAAGCCCCGGGTATGACGAAAGACTTAATCACCATAATTATCCATACCACGTCTAATCATCATAGAAGATAAATAGGTCATTTTAACTTGGAACGGTTTGCAATAATCGGTCAGCACTTTGGAAATGATGTAAAATCACTGTAATTTTGTGACACAAGGTGCTTGAAATAGTTAACTTCAAAGGCGGCCAAAAGTGCAACTAAAGATGACATGTTTGTTATTTGTCTACCAAAATATTTTCGGATAGGTTTACAAGTTTTTGTTTTAATAAATCCGTTATACAATAATGAATTAGTCTTGTGGCTTGATGCTAAAAGGGTCAATGTGAGTTTTTAGATTTCACAATCCCTATGTAGAATTTATTTTGTTCTATTTACTACAAACTCTGTGGTCGAGTGCAAAGGCTCTCGACTAGCAATCCGGCGGTCGAAGGTTCAAATCCCGGCGGGCGCAAGTAAATTTTATTTGATTAATTTGGGTTATTTCACAATTTACTCATTTAAATTATACATAGTATATTTACGAGTGTTTTACGGGGAGCGTTCAGATAAAAAAAATCAACCTGTGAAAAACAAAGTAATACTACTAAACATCTATTTTTATTAATATACTAGTGGACTATGGAGGGAAGTTAAAATTTGTGGTTGCATGTATTTTTGGATGAGAATTCTTAAAAAATATTTATATTTTCTATTAATTTCCTATTAATCTCATATTTTTATTTAAAGCTCAAAAATCCCATATTTCAAGCTGGAACCAACCACACGCATATAACAAAATTTCATTGTAATCGGTTGGGCGGTTTCGGAGATTAGCATGTACGAGCACAGTGACACGTGATTTTTATATATTAAAATGTGTTAATAAAAATAGATTTATTTAATTTTTTTTGGTTTGACTGAGGATTGAACCTCCCTCTCCAGGGACTCAAGACATCCGCGCTAACTAAAGCCAAACCCCGATTGGGTAGTAGGTACTGACTTTTATTTGGGAAATTTGGTAAATTCAGAGAAATGCGTACATGCCGCGTGTGTATGCGTGATTGCCACCAAAAGTTGGTAGAATGCATTATCATCGACAACGAGCTTATCTTTCGAGTTTCAGCTTGATCGAATGTCGGGAAGTGGGTTAATTTCCACAAAATCGAGATCCAAACAGATGTATTTAAAATATATATTTCTGATCGTTGATTATTGATCTTGAATTTAATGTGAACAGCTCCCATTTATTAAATTGCAAAAATTGATTCAGGGATAAATAATAAATATATATTCTAGATAACTCTGCATACTTCCAAATTCATCATGCAGCATTCTCATGCGCCAGTCATAAAATTTTTCCATTTTGTTACTTGCATACATTTGCTGAAAATCATCCGACAGACACAATTCCAAAACTGTTTTAGCAAAACATTATTTTTATAAAATGATTGTCATAAAACCGCAACAATTTACAATATTTCAACATTAGTTTTACAAAAGTAATAAAAATAAAATATGTATCAAAAAACATTTTCAGAATTGTGCCCTTCTAATTCGTATTTTATTAGTAGTAAAACAGTACAATGCTGTTATAGTGGTATTTGAAGATTGTCAAAATGAAAACAACATTTTTCTGTTACAATTTGTTTAATATTTCTTTTCAATCGTACAATACTAAAGAAGGATACAATTCATTCTGAAAATGCTTAAAATAATATTTAAATATTATAACAGTGAGCTTAAAGTTAATTTGTTAATATTATGCAAGCTAATTAATAGTAAGTAAGTAATTATTTGTCAATAAATGGGAGGTAGATTGGCAGACAAATTTTTTTCGAATATTTACGTTCGTTTTTTCCAAATTAAATCATCAACTTTTCATAGTAAATAAGTGTTATAAATATTTTCTATAATATTTACATGCAACAAAGAATCTAACTTTTGCACAACCGAGAGATTTAAGATAATGACCTAAAAATAATTATTTTTAAAGAATGCGCCGAGTCTTGAAATCAAAAAGAAAGGTGTCGCAGTGTCGGTTTGTTTCTTAAACAAATCAAAAGTGGTTTTATTATGAGATTGATGAAATTTTGCACACTTGACCTTCAAAACAGGAGGAAGGTTACTCTCTACATATGATTTTAAAAAACCACCCGACTCCCATTTCCCCCGTAAACAGAATTTTACTAATTTTATGAAATTTTGCTTACTCGATGTTTAAAATAAGAGAAAAAATATTTCTGATTTCAAAAAAACTCTGTGCAAAGCCCTGGCAATGCCGGGGATAAAATAATTATGATAAACATAGAAGAAACACTAATAAAGCAATTTTTCAAAAACTTTACGAAATAATAATCTTGCCGGCTGATTGCACTGAACTCTAACATATCGCTGATCGAATATCAGATTTTAGAACACCAGAACGTCAGAATCTCAGAACATTAGAGTGTATCGTCAGAATGTCAGAATGCCAAAACATTAGAACACCAAGACTCGGCGCTTTATCTACTATAACTAACAGATCTGATAACGACAACACAACGCGTTGAGCATATAATTGGGGAAGTTGGTTTCATTGTTTGGCTGTTTGGTTGGGTGGTTGGGACTATTCACCAGGGTGGCACGGCCCCGGGCTGTTGGCGCAGGAGTTTCTCTGCGGTTGCTGTTCCTTGCAGCCGGCGCAGTTCTCCAGGGTCTGACTCAGCCGGTCCAAGTTCGCGCGCTGGCGCTCAATCTCGTTTTTCAACATCTGGATCTGCTTGATCAGCTCGTTGATGGTCTTCGCCAGGAGGTCTGCCAAAAGAGAGAGAGAGAGATATTCAAATAAAATCATCACAAAATTGTAAAGGTGCACATTCACTGTCAAAAATAACCGATCACAAAATTGGCAAAAGGTACAACTTTAGATACTTATGGAGGCAACTCCAATTAACCTATGGTGCCAAAGTAATGCACTGATGGGAACAAGGCTCATCTACCTGGGAAGACACATTATGGAATCGGGAGTCAACACAATATCTAATGTCAAGATGAACTTTATCGAAAGAACCCGATTACTGTTAAAGCGCTGAGGTTTAACAGTGATGGACGCTAACGCAATGTGTCCATGGCCTGAGTACGAGAGTTATGTAAACCATCTTTGTATCAACAAAATATGGAGACCACAGTCATCTTTGGAATGCTATGCGGATGATCGTCTAAATGAAAATAAAGAGTAATCCTGGCTCTAAAAATATACCAAGGAGGGAAGACAAACAAAAGCTCGTAAGTCATTTCACAGCTGTTGAAAGAACACGACGAATAATACAAAAAATTATTGTAAAAACATAATTCCTCTCACACGACAATTCCCACCAGTGTATGCATTTGGACTATTTAGTGCAGAGGTCCCAAAGTGGTCTATATCAAGGCTGCCCAACCTTTTTAGCAGTTGGGCGAAATTGACGATTTTGAATCACTGGCGGGCCACTGAATACCTGACGGTTCCTATTTCCATGGGGCGGGGGGGTTGTTAGAGAATTTCTATAAAACATAATTCCCCACAAAAAAAAAATCTAAATAAGTGCTCCGCACAAAATATTTGAAATCCATGGGGGGGGGGTTGTTACGGAACTTCGCTGAGAAAAAATTCCGCACACCCGAACATCATATGTGATACCCCACAGCAATTTTTCGAATTCCATGGGGGGGGGGGGTGGCTACAGGATTCCATTTCGACGCAAAAAATATTATGTCGAAAACCGGTGTATTTTTGTTTCAAAAGTAAGTTCCACAGGTTAGATTTTTTCGTCGCTGATTCTCGTTCTGAGTAGCCTAAATAGCGATAAATCGCCGTCGTTGGCAACACTGGTGACCGCGCGCAAGCTGCATTGTTTGTTTTACCGATGTTTGTTTGTTTTTGCGACACTTTTTCAAATTGGCGGATTGGCGGGTTTTTTGAAAATGTTTCACGCGGGCCACTTATAATTCGTTCGCGGGCCACATTGGCCTGGGGTTGGGCAGCCTTGGTCTATATGGATCCCCAGGGGTCGATATCGGCTTGCTGGGGGTCTATGACAGCGAGAAAAAAATTAGGGGGTCCACGAGATTCAAATGGGGGTACATCAACTCAATATTTAAGAGTTCCGTAAATGACACAATACACATAACACAAATAACACAGTTTACGTAATACTAATAATAGACTGAGAAATTACTTAATTGATATTTGTATGTTTATATATCGTAAAGATGTTTATTTATAAATAGAGTCTACGTTCCTTTTCTTGTCAGAATTAATATATTGAACTAAAACATTGCACATTGGAAGCCGCGAATTTTCCTAGTTCCCCAACTTGTTTTTGAAAAACTTCCAGGCTAATAATGACGTTCAACATTTAGATGTACTTCACACAGACTTCAAAACTAAGTTTGAGGACATTTTGACTATGGAAATGGAATGTTGAAGAATCGGATATCATATGACAAGAAGAACTGATCGGAATAAGCGCTAACAAAGAACTTAAGGGGCAGTTCTGTGGGGCCAGCTAAAGAAAAAAATTCCCATTGCTTATCCTGCTCCATTTTCATTTGGTGTAATACCTCACAAGGGCGCTCCTGTCTGCACAATGCAAAACAGAGGAATTATATCGCCACCCGGTTGTAGGGCAGGCAAGGGAAGGTAATCTTTTTACGAAAAAAATAAATGATTATCACATGGGAAGTTAATAGTTTTGGGAAACTTCTATACTTGGCAGGCAAGTGGTCTACGGGGCAAAAAAGTTTGGGAACCCTGGCTTAGTGTATCTCCCAGCAGATCACCGGTGTCAAAGTGATCAATGACGGTACTTACCTATTTCTTTGGAGCTTTTGAGCATCTTCCAATAAAGTGCCCATTCTTCTACATCTATGATCCAAAGACGCCAGTTCATCCATTTAGATTAAGGCTTCTATCAGATTGAGTGCCCATTTTCGCAAACATTTTATTTATTGATCTTTGGGAAATCAATAGTTGAATTTCAAAATTTTTTACAATTTTCCAAAAATACAACCAATCATAGATTTTCTCCTTGTATTAAGAAATTAACAGAATTGATTAAATAAAACAAAAACTATACTTTAATAAGAAGGCAGGATGTACATAAAACAAATTAAATTCAAAACAGTAAAGTTACTTAGTATGACTTGTCAGAAAAATACTCTTAGTGGGTGCATGCACTGTGATTAAACGCAGCGGTTTTGGAATAGCTGACAACGCCAAACCGCGTAAAAACATTCACTGCGGCTGGCATTTTTACGTACAGTACCACCATGAAATAAAATTAACTAAAAACGCCAGCCGCAGTGCATGTTTGTACGCGGTTTGGCGTTTTCAGCCATTCCAAAACCACTGCGTTTAATCACTGTGCGTTCACCCACTTAAATGGACTTTTTATATTAATTTATCCATCTCGCAATTGAAAATATCCACTTTTGATATTATATAGTCCGTTCAAGTAATAATTTTGTTTACAGTTTGTTTTGCATTGAAGCACTTTGAATATGACAGAAGAGCGTGTAGAGCGCGCAGGTACACTAAATAGAATCTTATTTAGGTAGATCACTAGGTAAGTAATATAAATTAAAGTTACCGTCACAGTTTTCCGAGTGTATGATTTCAATATCCCCCCTCCTGAATGGCACCTCATTCTCATCATACGGCTGCTGCGCCTGCATGAGTTCTTCATCTTGCACGTCTCCCTCCTTGTGTTCAATGGAGTTCTTAAGGGCCATTTCCCTCAAGAGGCGCAGCTGTCTCTTGCCCAGCTTCTTGTGAGGGGGCTTCTGCTTCGGGGGCTCACTGTCCACGCAGCCCAGGGCATCCAGAGATGGCCCAGTTAGGACGTGCACGGTCACATGCTTGTCTCGATACTGAAATATGTAGATATTTATTGGAATTAAGTCGGTGCCTTTTGATAATGATTTTTTATTGGAATTGAATTTGGATTGAATTAGTATTGGAATTGAATTAGTATTGCGATTGAATTGGTAATGGAATTAAATTAGTATTGTGATTGAATTAGTTTCGCGATCAAGAGTCTCAACTGCTTCCAAACGTTTGGAGCCAGTGAGACCATGGCATACCCATTTGGGGTATGTTGTGAGATTGAAGATAGTGGAGAGGGGGAGGAAACGGAGAAGAGGAAAATGGGGAGTACCTGGCTATTTCGACCTGATTACTAAACACGGCTAAAGCCATTTCAAACAATGTTTCAATTCTGAATGTCTTGCACCAGGGCGATTCTAAGAGTATATTCCACTCTGGAACATGCCGCAAGTATACCATATACAGGGTGTATCGGCACGTACCCGACAAACTTTAACCAGCTATTCCTTAGCATATTTGGAGTAAAAAAATCTTATGTGCACTTTGCTGTCCGGTAACGTTTTTTTTAATAAAAAAATTATTATTAATATTTTCACCACATTTCACCACTGTTTTATCCTTTGTCAAAGTTTGAAAACCCATCTGGCAATATTTTATTCGAATTCCGTTGAATAATGCACGTGTGTACCTATATTGGCGCACTTTTACAATCACAACGAAATGGCACGGCACCATTCGTCTCATTTTTAACTATTATTATTTAGTGTGTGTGCGAAAGAGCGAAGACGCTTTTCGACATACTTGCTTATAACAGCTGTTGAACACGAAAAGCAATGCCAATGACAGTGTTTTTTTGTTTTTAATTGAGAAAAAAATGCTACCGGACAGCAAAGTGCCCATAACATTTTTTACTCCAAATGTGCTAAGGAATAGCTGGTTAAAGTATGTCGGGTTAGTGCCGATACACCCTGTATATTATTTTTAATTAATAAATTGTGATATAACACAAATTAATGAAATAAAATTTACTAGCCCACGCCGGGATTTGAACTCGCCACCTTCGGCTTGCTAGTCGAGAGCCTTACTCCTCGACCACGGAGGCCGTCATCGGTGTTATCCGATATTGAAGAAATGTCGCACAATTGACCTTCAAAAGAAGAGAAAGGTCAAGGTTTATGTCTGATTTCGAAAAACTCTGTCTAAAGTCCGTGCAACTGGTATGGAATCAAATAAAATAATTTTCAATAAATTAGAAAAGTTTTACTGGTTTTGGAAATGAATTGGTATTGGAATTGATTAGGCTTTTTAGAAGGTGAACTAAGGACGTATCAATGCATCTCAAAGAACCAGCCGCTCCAGCCTCCGCCACAGTCCCGGAGAAATGGGGCACACATAGCTTAAATGTGCGAAGCAGCCAACAAGTTACAAAAATAAAGGTTAAAGAAAATTTTATCCTCACAAATGTGCCCGAAAGCGTCATATTAGAATTGAATTGGTATCGGAATTGAACTGGTATTATAATTGAATTAGTATTATAATTGAATTGGTATTGGAATTGAATTGGTATTATAATTGAAATGGTATTGGAATTGAGTTGGTATTAGAATTAAATTGGTATCGTAATGTTCATCAGGGTTATTGTACTCTATGTCAAAGAATATATCAAAGAAGAGCGGACGTTGATAGCTAAATATAATTAAATAGAGGCGGAGGATTTTGGATTTGAGGGTCCTTTAAATCTAAGGACGTACAATTTCACAGAATTTAAACAATTCATCAAATTTCAACATTCATTTTTAATCTATGGAAGTCCTATTCAAGTTCTTATATCATTATGGACTAGTTACTTCCGAGAACTTTGTCATTTTTCTTTATTATTGTTTTATAAGTGGATCCACGAGGTATTGGTGAATCCCTCAAATTACGAAGCCAGTGTTGTCTCTAAGTAAACTTCACCGTTTAAAATGATCTAATCACCAAAGAGATAGAATAAAACTAATCACTCTGTTTATTTAAGATGCTTGCGGTAACAATACATAAAACAGCAATAACGAAGAGTACCAACAACATTCGCCGCCATTCGCAAACTGTAGTTTCTCGATGGCACTGACTTGATCACGTGATAATTCAAAATCCCTAGCGCGCAAGGCCTATACTGTGGTTGGACTGGGGTGAATCAGTGGTGACGTTTAGAAAACTGTGTGATCATTCGAGAGGCTCACCATTGTCGTTTCCCTTCCGGTCATCGATGTTTCGTTTTCATTCAATAATGTTATAGAAGTGAATATGAAAGGAAGATTATGATCGTAGTTATTAGGTAGATGGCCGAATACGACGCCTCAGCATTAGAAGTGAGTCGTTCGCGAACGAGTCGACTCAGTGAACCGGATCTTTACACCGATCCGTAAGATCCGGTTCCCAAATCAGCCGCTCACTCGTTCGCGGATCGGTAGTGACTCACCCGTTCGGGAACGGTGAGCCGGTGACCCGGTGACCCGCTTCACTCGTTCGCGAACGAAGAGCCGGTGAGCCGGTGAGCCGGTGACCCGGTGACCCGGTGACCCGCTTCACTCGTTCGAGAACGGTGAGCCGGTGAGCAGGTGACCCGCCAGACCCGAAGAGCCGACTCACCCGTTCGCGAACGAAGATCCGCATACATCGTTCAACGGATCTCACGGCTCGCGGGTCACTACTGACGTACTGACCAGATTGATCATATATACGACATAATAATACTGGTATTCCCGCTTGCATAACATTTTAGTTGTTGTGGCGGCACTTATTTAGTTTATTATAACAGGAACAAGGAAGAGTTATATTATGTTCATGGTTTATTTTCAGTTAATCATTGATATCGAAATAATCGTAAAAAAGTAATGTTGGCATTGAGTACTTACATGAACGACGTTTAGCTATTATTCTCACACCGAAGTATTTTGTTTCACAACACAATTTTTTGAAGTGAAACTTCTTTAGGCGCGTAATTCGGGGACGGAGTAAAACCGAGTCAGGATCGACACGAAAATGCGGGTACCCCCACCACCGCTCACCGTTCACTGTCCCTCTCTCACCATATGCGCTTGTTGAGGTGGGGGAGCCGCTCACGAACGTTCTCTCCCGACACGGGACAACAATCGATGCAGTTTTTGCACGATTCATTAAGGATTTAAGTGCTCATGTATATATCTCGCACTTTAGTTACCATAACCCAATTATCACGACATTAGGAAATGATATTCATGAAATTGACAATGAAAATGGCACATGATTGGTAAATTGTCATTGTAATTTCTTTGTAATTTTTAATTGTAATATTGTTATTTATGTAATATTGTATACTTGTGAATAAATTGAAAATTTTTGGAACTATACATTAATCGAACGTCATTCATCTATAAGAAAATATTAGAAAAAGCAAATCCATGCTTCGTCGTTGAATTATTTAACCTCTAATTTTCAAACTAACCTAAGAGAGAAAATAGAGATGATGAAATGAAAATAGAGAGAGAGGAATACTAGAAGTTTCACTTCTGTCTTGCGTAGGCTTGACACACCCACTTTTTTTTAATATTATTATTACACTTATTTGGGACAGAATTAATTTAAAATGGATTTAAGTTTATTTTCATTGTTCTATATTTTAATTCCATTCACCAATTGATTTTTTTAAACTTAATTTAAAGAAATTTTTTCAATAGTATTGATATAGATTATAGATTTTAATTTAAAAATAACACATCTGACAATTTTTGTAGCCGCAGAAAAATGATTCCAAATTTCACTCTTTTTTCTTGTGGAAATCATGGTAAATTTAAATTAAAGCTATTATAAAGTTCGTAATTATGTTTTCCGGGTAAAAAAAACTAAAAAGCGATAAGAAACGTGATTCAACGATTACCGTACGATTGAAGTTTGACGTTTTGTACCAAAAACCTAACAAAACAAAAGATTTCTCGATTTCATTTTTTCATTCTAATAAAAGGGTATTCCAATAAAATTGGGAATCCCCTTTGAATGTAATCATAAATATACGATATATTGATCGATTTTTCTGGGCAAAAATTTTGTCTTCGAAATATATAATATTCCCAAAACAAAAATGTCGAAATGTTTCCTCACGATAGCAAGGTCCCATCTGACGAAGCGCAGTCCTGAGAAATGACCTTTAAAACATTTATCTTTTCAGCTCATTCTTCCGGAGGGAGCTTTGTCAGACGCAACCTGCTATGAAAAATCATAAAACCCTAAAAATATTTTAAATGCAACTTTTATAAAAGAAAAATGAAATCTCATGATTTCATGTTTAAATACTTTTATTTTATAAGCAATAATTATTAGCCTAAAACACTCATCCACATTGAAAAATCTCCTGATAAAAGATACATGACGCCAACGGGACTTGAACCCGTGTCCTTTCGATTTCCGGTCGACAGCTCTGACCACTGAGCTATGGCGGCTTATCTCTTATCCGCGAAATAATTCAATATATACTAGTGTTTCAGGCTAATAATTATTGCTTATAAAATAATTGTTACCCTTTGTGTTATGCATAAAAAATCTTGTCTTAAACATTAGTTTACCAAAAAAAATAATAATAAATACTTTTAATTTCACCAAAACATAAAAATAGCACATTGTATAATAAACGATCCAATTTGATTTCGGTCACAATGTACAATTAAAATAAATTTCACTAGCGAATCTTAAACATCTTAGGACACTGTCTTAGAGTGTAGAACACAGGTCGATTTCAATATCTGTACCATTGTATAATATCGACGACTACACGTATGTATTCTTTTATCGCGAAGAACTTTATTTTTATTTTATTTATGGAGGGGAGGAGGGGGGGGTTCAATCGAGCCGGTTCACTGAAGCGGATCTTTCAGGTGAACGGGACCCAGTGAACCGGCTCCCTCAACTGAGCCGCTTCGCCCATCTCTACTCAGCATAAGATGTGTCCTGATTGAATGATGCGGAAATGTCGCCGAGATGGCGCCACTTTAGTTCACAGCTCGCACAGAATAATTCCAGTAGGTTTAAAATTGTTAGAAATCTGTACCTGGCGTATAAGATAGAGTTTTTAGCGCACCACCAATTTTTGTGAGTACAAACCGCCACTGCCTTGGTACTGTAACTAGGTAATAGAATCTAAGTTTTCACTCACCAGTTTGACAGAAGGCACCTCCATGGAAGAGTAGACGCCCCTGGGCGAGGACTTGGCCCTCAGCTGAGAGAGGGAGCTGCAGGCGCGGTACACTGTCAGTGAGGCCTCCTGGTCATCTTCCTCGGCCCCCTGCGCCCACACCAGCCCGAGGGAGCCCCTGGAGGGCGCGGACCAGCGGAGCGCCTCATCGCTGCTTTGGACGGTCACTGGAATCAGTGGAAAATATAACGTAAAGTTAGAGATAACCATAATCTGATCGTCATCATCAACGCGGCGCTATATTTATAATTAGTGCTGTTTGGCCTGTTTTTATTTATTTTGAACTTCACGCCTAGCTGGGTTTTTGTTTAACAAAGAACATCCGAATGAATAAGATGGAAAAATAGTAGATTACGAATAAATAAATTGAAATGAGTCGAAGCAGAGCTAGGCAGTTTGTTTAATTAGATTTTGTTGTTCTGCTTGCCGTTATAAATTATACTAAGCCCTATTTATATTTAGTGATTGATGCGTTAAATATGTCAAAAAAATTCTTATAATCATAACCTAAATTCTGTATATGGCGAACGGGAGTATAAAATTGTGATTCCGTGTTGGAGTTGCAGCAATAATACGGTAGATATTGCCTCAATGTTGGTTTACGAGGTGTATGGATAGAAATAAAGTATAATGGGTTGTCAATTATTGAATTTGTTTTTTTTTTTATAAACAAGTCGCTGGTCAGCCTCACGGTCGCTTCCACTGGGGAAACCACTTGGTCAGAATCCACATTCTGATATCGTCGTTGTAAATTCAATCTTCAATACCGCGGAAGAACCATTTGTCAACATGTTCAGGAGGAACAAACAACCTTACAATTGTCAGATAATGAATTTAAATGCAGTTTTTTGTGATACTGTTTAACTTTAGAGTACGAGTACCTATATATATTTTATTATAGAGTAATGACTCTATATCACTTTTTAAAGGTGTGTTGAATTGTCGTTTTGATGAGATATCGGATCACCGGATTATTTGTACTGTATCAGCTGTTTTAAATCTCTTGCTTGCTTCTTTATTGGGGTTTAACCGTCACCATCCGATATGAATCTAGGTTTAGTCGAGTGCAAGCAGTCTATTTGTCAATTTCAATATTGGAATGCTAATCAATGCGGATTTTGCCGTTCAACTGAAAACACCAAATGAGATTATTATTGGCTATGCGGTATTCAACTTATACGGGCGATAGTATGGCCTTTAAATTTGAACTTTGAACTTAATACAGGGTTTTCCAATAAGAGGTGTTATTTTGATATTCAATCGTAAAAGATCAATGATTTTGTTGCTTGTGTGGCACGTAGCGCCGTTTTGTTGAAAGTAAACGTTGTCCAGATAATACCATCCAATTCCGGCCATAAAAAATCATTAATCATTTCTCGATAGCGCAATCCATTCACCGTAACTGTTGCTCCAGCCTCATTTTCGAAAAAGTAAAATCCAATGACTCCGCCGGACCATAAACCGCACCAAACAGTCACACGTTGAGGATAGATAGGCTTTTCAACAATAACTCTTGGATTTTCCGAGCCCCAGATGCGACAATTTTGCTTGTTGACGAAGCCACCGAGGTGGAAATGGGCCTCATCACTCAAGATGATTTTGTTAAAGCGTGTATCGTTCCATTTTTATTAATGGCGTAGTTTTTAATTTTCAAATGTCAAAAAATGACAGCTACAAAAGTAACATCTACCGAAATAGCGGGCTATTCAAAATAACACCTCTTATTGGAAAACCCTGTACTATTTAGTTCAAAGTTCAAATACTCCGATGGTCGCGACAGGATTGAAATTGATTCATCTCCTCGACCCCTTGGCTTTTTCTAGAATTATACAAAACGCGTACTTTATTAAATTTTGTGACCCTCTGGCTCAAATTTTGTAATATTTTCCTGCTAGAAGTTGAAGATATAGATTTGCCTCGATACGTATAAAAACTTAAATATTTTATAAATGTAATATTCTAAGCTTATTGTATGAATGTATGCTCGGTAAGAATTCATGCCCTTGTAAGGACAGCGAAAACTTCCGCAAAATAATTTTGCAATACGCCTACTCGTAAATAGAAGCAATAAAGGTTGACTAGTCAACAAATAATATGTTTAATTATTATGGACGAATTTAAAATCTTTAACAGGGTCGGAATGGCCAGAATCAGAGGCGGATTTGCCCTTAGGCCTATGTAGGCCCGGGCCTAGGGCGGCCAGATATTAGGGGCGGCCAATCGTGACAAAAAAGTTACAGATGATAACAAGAAATTACTTCCTAAGTACCTAAATATTCTACGTACGAAATAGCGATATGCAAGAGCGTGTTCACACACAGCACACAGCGCGCCCCCACGCCCCGCAGCCGCCCTCGCCACACCTATCATGCTCCGTCGCTCGCCCGCTCGCGTATTTATATATGCGCTAGTGACTGAACCGCGTTAGGTATTGTTATGCATAATAGCGTGTTCACACACAGAACTATAATATGCGTGGGATGGCGTATTTCAGCATATCGCTCGCCATACTTTCCAATTTTGAATGTACGGCGAGCGATATGCCGAAATACGCCATCCCACGCATATTATAGCTCTGTGTGAACACTCTCTTAATCACCTTACAAAAGCTATAATAAATAAATAAATCAGAGATTATAAAATAATACAATAATAAGATGTTATTTATGCCAATTATGAACTTTCCACTGATGATAGTGAATAATAAAGTGTGACATTATAAATGTATTTTCTTTAAAAAATTAAAATATTTATATTTTTAGTTAAAATCTATGAAAAGGGGGGGGGGGGGGGGTGTAGGATCGTAGGAATAGGATTAAGAGGCAAAGGATTTTTATTTCTTTTTAGCATTGTTCTAAAGTAGCCTACGGAGTTCGGATTTGTGAAATCTATGGTCAAAATAGATATAGCATTGCAATTTGCAATAGCTCCGTGTTAAAATAAACGGCTGGCCAAGAAAATGTTTTAAATAATTACAATAAATGTTTTACGAATGGTAGGAAATGTGGTCCATTTTTGGACCGAAATCAATCGCAGAAAAATAAAAGTGGTCCGTTGTCCATTTTTCGACCGAAATCGCTCCAGAGGAACAAACCCGCGTAGGGATTGGAAATACGCACCCGCTCGCGACAGGCGACAGCAGTCAGTGCCGGCAGTGGTCAGTATGCCAGTCATATGCCAGTGTGCGTACAGCAATTGCAGCAAGTTGACGAGCGTTTTTCTAATATCTTAAAGGTATTCGCGACGCGACGTGTATGTACTGCAATATTAACAAAAATCAAAATATTTTACAAGACGTGGACGATACCTCACGTAAAAAGTGTTATTTCGCATAATTAGATATGGATGGAAAGAAAAGGTTAAGTGGGGCTGAGTATCGCAAGCGAGCTAAAGAAAAAGATAATAAACAACAGGATGTAATAAAAAAAAACGCGGAAATTAGATATAAGATTATTATTATAGATTTCGATAAAAGTTGTCAATAAAGTAAATTCATTATGTAGTCTATAGTCTATATCAGGGGTCTCCAAACAACGGCCCGCCAATGTCACCTGCGACAATCGACAATTATACAGTAATTGAACTAGCGAATTTAGCAAGCGTATTTTTTTTACATTAATTCCACACAGGAGGTTTTGAGGAAAATATTTTCCCTCACGAACTATGTCATCTTAGGTGATGCTGTGTGGAGGGTCTTTTTAAGGAAGGGAAGGATAGGAAGTTCTGAAAAGGAAAATGTATGAGGGGTGGGTAGGAATCTGGGGATCAGTGTGTCCAGGAGTGACATACGTATGAATACATCCCTCCAACTGCGGTGCAAGGCAATGGGTCAAGATAGTCCGGCTGGAAAGGTCAAAAGGCCTCCCTCACCCAGTCTCTCTCGATCCGGCCCGCCACGCAGCAGGTGGGCAGACGTATCCGCCGCCAAGACCTGGACAAATCTCACCCCATGAACCATGAATGATAATGGCAGGAAAATTAAAACGGTTTTGACCCTGGAACTTACTGAAAAGTTTGGATACTCCTGGTCAATATGATGGGTACTGAGAAAGGGGCGGCTACATGGTCTGGGGCCTACGGCGGCCAAGACTGCAAATCCGCCTCTGGCCAGAATGATTTCAAATAATTATCTAAATTGTTTTCTTAATCTCTGAAGGCAATATTAGAGTCTCTCAAATAAAAATTTGAAACATAAAAAGATTTGGTCGCATCTAGGAATTGAACCCAGGACCTCATCCTTGCTGGGATTTTGCTCTACCACTGAGCTTATTCGATCTAGATGCGCCGAATCTTTTTCTGATTTTTATGTCAAAATTTTTCGTTTCAGAGTCGCTATCATTGCCTTCAATGATTAAATATTTCAATTTAAGGTTTAATTATTATTTTTTAAATTTTTATGGCTTTCACCTTTCAATGGTGTCTGTTCTAGGCCATCATTTCAAATTTTGGAAACAGGTTTATTGAATAATCAACACCTCCGCCATAGGTATTCTCAAGTGCTTGAGCTTGGGGGCTTGTTCATGGGACGAGGTTGGCGGCGGAAGCCACTGTCCATTAGCCCTACAAATTATATACCTACCCCTCATAAATTTTTGTGAATTTGTATATTGATTTTGTTTGAATTTGCAAATATCAAAATTAAATGGAAGATTGGGGTCGAATTCAGTCTCAAAAGATGAGATGTTGAATGGAGGGGAGGAAAGGTTTTGCTCATTACGAATGCAGTCTCAGAATAAATAGCTTGCCTTACAAGGGCATGAATTCTTACCGAGCATACATTCATACAATAAGCTAGTGTTGAATGGAGGGAAGGCAAGGAGGTTTTGTTCACTATGAATTCAGTCTTAGAATAGATGAGATGTTGAGTGGAGGGGAGGCAAGGAGGTTTTGCTCATTACGAATGCATTCTTAGAGTACCTAGATGAGATGTTGAATGGAGGGGAGGCAAGGTTTTGCTCATTACGAATGCAGTCTTAAAATAGATGAGATGTTGAGTGGAGGGGAGGCAAGGAGGTTTTGCTCCTTACAATCTTACAAATGCATTCTTAGAGTAGATGAGATGTTGAATGGAGGGGAGGCAGGAGGTGTTGCTCATTATGAATTCAGTCTTAGAAGATATGAGATGTTGAATGGAGGGGAGGCAAGAAGGTTTTGCTCATTACGTTATAAGAAAAGTTTAGTTTTAGTACATTTACAGATATCTAGGTTTGGTCGACTTTGTCGAGAACTTGCATCGCCTTATCGTTCGTATTTTGAAATGAGATTCAGCGCTTGTTTGCTTGCAAATCATCACGGTTATAATATATTCCGAAGTAAGTTGATATCTTTCAGTATACATTGAATATGTGTAGATTGCGTAGGCACTTTCAGAAAACAACTTGCAAAAGTGTTTGCCCAAAATTATTTTTACGAGCTGGCAGTGAACAAACTATGGATAGTAGTTGCATGATGTACCTATTTTATAAAAAAATACTAATTTCGGTTGTGTGTCTGTTCTGAATAAGAACTATAGAACTCGGATTTTCAAAAATGGTAATGTTTGTATGAAGAATTCCAACAAGCGATAAGGTACCTACCCATGATATAATATTTTAAATAGAAAATTTTTGTCATTTTCAAAATTGGAAATTGAAAAAAAAAATAGGATTTCGCATCGAATTGCTAAGCTCGCATAAAAACTACGTAAAATCAATCCAATATGATACTAAATATTATATCGTGGCTTTGCATAAAAAAATAAGTGCTCGATTTAACTCTGCTAATATAGGAACAATTTCACGATTTTGCGCCAGTATTAGATAAATTTTGATGTATGCACGTAATGTTTCCCAAAAAATATGGTAAAAAGAAGGACTTCATTATCATTCGATTCATTCGGTTCGCCGTTCTACCGCCAGAGTGCAGTGTCGCAGCCTTCACCATCTTGCTTCAAAATGGTTTATATGGTACCTGTATCTTCCTCCTGCGTCAGTGTGTAATGCCTCATCTCTCCAGGGAACTTCATCTCCAACAGAGGGCCGCGGCCCGCGGATTTGCTCCCTTTCACCAATAGAACGAACTCATCCTGCTTAATGGCTTCCTCCAGTTCGGCTGTGGCCACTGGAATAGGAAAAATACATCAATTAATATTCGGCGATATTTTTTCGGTTGAAAACATAAAAAAGGACGCAAACTGCCTTATTTAACGAACATAAGGCCAGGGCCTCGATTCTCGATGAAGTCATTCCACCCGAACAACGAGTGGTTCGACCCAGTCGTTGTTAGAGTGGAATTAATTTTGACGTTTGGCATATGTAAGTATGTACCTTCGACGAGAGTCAAAAATAAGAACGTAGACCAATGTATGTACTTTCGACGGCGATTGCGAGCGGTCTGGATTGGATAATATATACCCTGAAACGAAGATATCTAATTATCAGTTACCGCGTAATCGATCTCAGCCAATTAACTGAGAGACTCCACGAATTGAGTGTTTTGACTGGCTTTTGATATCCATTTATTGGATAACCAACACCACAACCATAGGTCTCCCCAAGTGCTTGGGCTTGGGGGCAAGGTTCATGGGGCGAGGTTGGCGACGGATGTCTCTATCCATTAACTGCGTGGCGGGCCGGATCCGTAGAGGCCGATTGATGGAGATCCTTCGACCTCTCCAGCTGAAATCTCTCAACGCCATGCGCCGCAGTGGGAGGGATCGATTCATACATCTGTCACCCCTCTTACATTTTCGTTCCCAGATTTTCCTTTCCTTTCTTTGGACTCCTCTACACAGCATCCCCAAAGACAAAATAAAGATTGTCCGAATTTGGAAAAGAACATTTTTTGATCAATTTTACCCAAAGTAAAAGAACATATATCTAATTTCAGACGCACGGACATATTTTTTCTGTTATTGTTATATCTGCCTTTTTTTAAGCAGACTTCGGGTGTTGGGAACTCTTATAGTCAGTAAAAGGTTCTTAATATAATACTGTTTATTTACGTTACAATAACCTTTCTGGCTAGCTACAACTGTGCGTTATCCGAGGGTAGGTAAATCTCTGAGCGCGCAAATGCTTGCCTTGCTTGCAAAGACTTTATGTCTACCGCCATCTACCGATTAACTACTCAACCTAATTACCATACATCACAGTTAATTTATAATATTCAATCCGTCCGGCCCTGTCTATTGAATCAGTAATTCAACAATGCATCCCAACCTGTTGTTCATCAGAGCTGCTTTGTGATGAGATGTGACGCATCTGTAATCTTGTCACCTCTCAGTAGAAGCGCCAGTCCCGTGCTCTGTACCGTTGCGGCCCTACAAGGAGGTTCAGGCCCTACAAGGGCAGTCACCAATAACCTGCCCAGACCGTTATTTAAGGACTGACCGGCCTGATAAATTACTTGGCACGATTTAAAAATAAACCCTGCACAATACCACGACCGTAGAATTTTGGAATTGTTTCCCGATTTAATGCACCTGGCATGGTTAGGGATTTTCAAAGGTTAATTTCATCATATTATTTATTAACTAGCTGACGTGTACCCGGCGGGGGTTATGCTTAAGAGTTATAAATAGCCTACAGAAAAGTCCGTCACGAATTTTCCTATCAAATTGTATATTCTAAAAGATATACAATTCCGTAGTACATAATTTTGATGTATCCAAAGGTTTAGCCAGCTTTAGAAATGTAAGCACATTTTTTTCGACTTGAATACAAAACATCGACTTTTCTCTTCTTTCTATAAACACAATATGCATGTATTATATATGAAAATCTTCCGGAAAAAATTATCTAAATGATAGTGAATATCCAATCAAAATCCGTTGCGTAGTTTAGAAGTACTAAGCGCACAAACAGATATACAGTGACTTTATTTTATATTAGCTGACGTATACCCGGCGTTTATGGGAGTTATCCTTAGGAGATAGACATATACAGTGGAAGATTTTTCTGTAGGACTTTTTAAGATGTACACTTCCGTAGTACATTGTTTTGATGTATCTCATAAGGTTAAGTCAGCGTTGACAATGTAAGCCCCCAAAAATATATTTTTACGACTTGATTACAAAACATCGACTTTTCTCTACTTTCAACAAATATAATATGCATGTATTATATACATAAACCTCCCGGAAGAAATTGTCTAAATGATAGTGAAAACCCTATCAAAATCCGTTACGTAGTTTAGAAAAACTAAGCGCACAAACAGACAGGCGCGGACAGTGACTTTATTTTATACTATGTAGAGACTACCTGAACGTTTCCAGGGCTTAACCCAGAGTTTTTCGAGATCTTAATGTACACAGTGACCTTCCTCTCGTTTTGAAGATGAAGTGTGCAAAATAACATCAGTCTTGTAATCCTTTCGACCACCTACAATTTAATTAGCACTCCACAAACCACCAACACTAAAAGATAGAACAGAAATATCCGAGCAAAAATTCTTATTTAAAATCATCCACAACGCTGTTTACAACGACTGCTTTCTGGAAAACGTTCATGTCCAGTTCGAAATACACGCTATCCACATCCCACACCCAAAAACAAACTACACACAACATTCATTTTTCAGAAGGACGTGCACAAAATACAATAATATCTTTTCAGACACCAATATTTTCCATTTGTCGTTACATCAATTTACTAAATGCATGTTACAAAAAATTAATCGAATTGTGAATTAATCCTCTACCCCTGCTGTGTGTAAGATATTTGAGCCTACGCATACCCAATTTCTACTGATTTATAACAAGATTGTTAACTCTTTAAGTTTTTAAGATCCAAAAACAAAGTTATTTTTGAAGATAATATATATACATTTGTTATGTCAAAACGTTAATTAAATGAAATTCCCCGATAGAAAAAAAATCGCAAAGTAAGTTCCGAAAATTATTAATAACGCGTTTTGTTCTATTATTTAATATGTTACAGGCATAAAAAAATTCACAGTGTATCTTTAAATGCAACTAAAGAATTTGTCGAGAGATTTTTGCTCTATTTCAAACGAGTCGTGTTTAATTAAATATTTTCACCATTTTCGCTTAATTATTTTCGTTTTTTAATATGAGCACGCTCCCTCTAACATTTGTATTTAGATATCTCCCTTTCTAACCATCATTGCAGCTTCGTTAATTTTTAATGCATTTATTTGTCATTTATAAGTTGTAAAATTTCCGCGAGCCGAGTCGCGAATTATGAGAAAGGAACAAAGAAAAGCAAGTGGCGTTTCGCGTCTGAATGGTGGTCTTTTACCAGGAAGATACTGACAGTATCGCCCTGGTAGACTAAGTAGGTAATCTGTACGCAAGTCCGTGAACGACAAACATGATCTAACGAGGAGACATACCTTCGTGTTAAATGAATTAGTTAGATATACTAATATGAATTAATAATGTGATACCCAAATGTAGACAACAGTAATAATACATGCGATCTGTCACAATGTTGATGACATTACAGCGTGTTCTAAGTAGGTAATTGATTTAACAGATGTTTCATACTGCGGTCATCTTCTTCTCATGGAAAGAAATAAAGGAATGTGCATTGAATTAATGAATAATTAGGCTGTTCATTCATACTAATTAACTAGCCTCACGCCATTACTCTGAAATCTTAAGAAGATCATACTAAACGTACCACCTACTGTTAAAAACAACATTATTTTGCCAAAAATCAAGACATCGTAAAAGACAAATATTTCCACGATTTACCCAATTTCGTATAACAAATTTCTCATTAACTCTTTAAGTTTTTAAGTTCCAAAAAAAAGTTATTTTTAAGATAATATCTGTAGATTTGTTATGCCGAAACGTTAACTATAACGCTAACTGTTTTCCCTCGATGGAAAAAAATTGCAAAATTATTAAAAACACGTTTTTTCTGTTATTTAATATGTTACAGGCATAAAAAAATGCGCAGTGTATCATTAAATGCAACTAAAGAATTCGTCGAGAGATTTTTGCTCCATTTAAAAATTTTAAACTAACAAAATTAACATTAGAATATTTCTAAGGAAAGGGTTGTTTCGGAGAATGTGAACAATTCTTCAAATTTCAAAGTTAATTTTCAAGTTCTGTGAAAGTTCTTTTCAAGTTATGTTATTATCTCAATTCTGTCAAGTATCTGGCCTATAATGATACAATAACAGAAATTGAATAGGACATTCTCAGAACTCGTAAATTAACTTTGAAATTTGATGAATTGTTCAAATTCTATGAAACACCCCGTCCTAAAGAGATCAAATTTTTAAACTAAAAACACACGATTATGCATTACTTCGGACTTCAGAGTGCACAGTCTTAGGTGCATCCTTCAAAAATGAGAAGATCGTATCGTAAAAACTATGTCGGTTACGATCTTTTGACGACCATGACTCATATGCATAGGGCAAATTACATTAATGCTCATATGTGGTTTTACTCGTCATAATACAGGGTTTTCCAACAAGAGGTGTTATTTTAAATAGCCCGCTATTTCAGTAGAAGTTACTTTTGAAGCTGTAATTTTTTGACATTTGACAAGTAGAAACTACGTCATTAATAAAAATGGAACGATACAAGCTTCAACAACGCATAGAAATTATTAAAATTCACTTGAGTGAATCAAATGCAAATCATCTTGAGTGATGAGGCCCATTTCCATCTCGGTGGCTTCGTCAACAAGCAAAATTGTCGCATCTGAGGCTCGGAAAACCCAAGAGTTATTGTTGAAAAGCCTCTCTTTCCTCAACGTGTGACTGTTTGGTGCGGTTTATGGTCCGGGTTAGTCATTGGGCCTTACTTTTTCGAAAATGAGGCTGGAGCAACAGTTACGGTGAATGGATTGCGCTATCGAGAGATGATTAATGATTTTTTATGGCCGGAATTGGATATTGATATTGATCTGGACAATGTTTACTTTCAACAAGACGGCGCTACGTGCCACACAAGCAACGAAACCATTGATTTTTTACGATTGAATATCAAAATAACACCTCTAATTGGAAAACCCTGAATAACCCAACCCCATCATAACATATGTTTGGCTTATCTGCAAGCTACAGTCTAATCCTGTCATACTATGCTGTCATTATATTTGACCGGACGGTGTGTCCAGAATTGAATGACTCATCCGCGGTAAGAAGCAGAAGAATTTCAGCATGCAATCATCATGCATTTCGAACTGCATCCGGCTGAAATATCATACAATCTTGCTGTGTGTCATAGACAATCTACACATTATTCCCGTGTTCTCACATTTTATGGATATTGATTTGGTGAAGTTTGGTTGCAGGCATAACGAACACCGTGGTGGGTTCGAATTCCGACGAACGCAAATAAATTTTGTTTAATTGAATTGTACTAGCGCAGACCCGTGAAAAATCAAGGGAAAATCTAATTATTATATAGTAAACAATTCTTTCTTGAAAATGGAAAAGCGCAGACACGTTCACATAGAGAATTTATTATTAAGGCGATGTACTACGTCGTGTAATATTTTAAATTGAGCCGTAATCAATAACAACCCTTACGTAGATGGCGATAAGGTTTAAACTCCCGATTAACACCATCCGCCTGTTTTGATTTATGCAAGAAAAAAACATAAAAAAAACATAGGCCAAAAAGTGCCTTTTATTTTATTTTGTGGATGTTCAGGCATAAATATATTTTTTTTTGATCTTTTTATAAATAACTTAATTTTCCACACTATACTATAAAATTATAACCGAAAATGGGTTCGTAAGTAGGAGATTTTGAACTTTTAAGCAGTTTTCATAGGCCTCATACATTATTTGTTTCTGGGCTTATAGAAAGACTTATCTAGAAAATACTCGATTATTTCAAAGGCCAAGATGTATTCTACTCGCAGTATTTAATTAAAGCATCTGAAACATTTCTAGGCGACCAAATTTTCAAACCAAAAACACATTTTGCATTACTACGTATGGCATCGCCATTATTATAGGTAGGTACTTTAAATACTAAAAAGTAATAAAGGTATATAAAAGAAATCTGGTAAATATTATTTTTAATGTAGGTAACAAACAGAGGGCCTTCGGGGTCGAGGGGCAAGTCTCTTGACCGGCATCAGGAGTTCTCGGGTTCAAATCCCGGGATGCGCAAATATTTTTTTTTGATTAATTTGTAATATTTCACAATTAAATCATTTAAAATTATATAAGGTATATTTGCGGCACGTTCCAGAGTGGGAGATACTTTCAGTATCGCCCTTGCTGTAAGAACTGAAATGAAATTAGTTCTTCCCCACCTTTCCCCCTTCCCCATATCTTTCCCCTCCCAACTACCTTCAGCCTCACAAAATACACTAATTAGGGATGCCATAGTGTCACTGGCACCAGATGGTTGGGAGCAGTTGGGACTCTTGTGCGGTTTTCATATTAAAAAAATTGTTAACAGAATGGTAGAAAGGTAGGTAGGTGCTCTCAAAGCATTGCTTCCAAGTAGAAAACATACTGATATGAAATATTGTTAATTTATTAAAAATCTAGTCTAATTATTCGTTTTCATGTTAAAAATGGGACTGCGGGCATATAACGCAAAAATTGAAAGAGTGCGTAACAAAGTACAAGTACAAAACAAATGTTTTATGCGAAACACGTGTTCGTACAAATACTGATATTGATACTGACACACATTGTAGCATGTACATATTTTCAGGATATATTCTGAATGACTAATATTTTATCACGAAGTTAGCATGTCGTCACATTTTTTCCGTGTGAAATAGCAATGATTGTAACCGTGTTTTGTGATCAGATCGGAATAGCCAGGTTATTATCAAACTTTCTCTTCCTCGATATCCTCCCTCCACTCTCCCAACTTCACAACATATCCCAATTGGGGGTGACATAGCTCCACTGGCTTCCGACTGTTGGAATCAGTTGGCAGTTTGGCGGTATTCAAATAAAAAACATGCAGAGTAGCATTTTAATCGAACATATTTCGTGTAGATTTCAAAATAATAGACGGTCATCCAAAATTAGCATTTTTACAGTCCATTGGGTTAAGTTAATACAGGACGGCTGCACCAGTCCACTGACTGCAGACCGCAGTTAAGTAGAACATTAACGATTGACCAGATTCTGTACAGATTCCATTAAGATTTCAGTTCGTTTCTCGGAAAATACGAAACTGGAAATCGTTAGAAATCTTACCGGCAAATGTTTGTTCCCCTATTGTTTTATTAACCTTTTCAACGCGGTAAGTTTCGATGTAACTTTATCATTTTAGCAAACATGACTTGTGCACGGAGAGAAATCGATGTTTGCCTTCACTATAAATGAACAGGCATTTGTTGTAAGAATATTTTATTGATCTGCCTTGATAATACAAATGACGATACAAAGAATATTTAATCGATCTGCCTTGATAATACAAATGACAATACAAAGAATATTTTATCAATCTGCCTTGATAATACAAAGAATATTTTATCGATCTGCCTTGATAATACAAATTACAATACAAATAATATTTTATCGATCTGCCTTGATAATACAAATGGCAATACAAATAATGTTCGTTGTAATGCAAAAATATTAGGATTTTTGTAAACATGTGTTCCTACATCATGTTAATATATGAATATGTGCTTTACTAAAAGTTTATCAGGAAACCTGTTAATTCATTCATAAGGCTTGCAATCCCGTTTTTAATTGGCATTACCAATAATTTGAAGAGATTCTTAATAAATTAGCAATAGTTATTTTTCTCTGTGTGATGTTTGCAAAAATCCATCTCCAATTAGGTTAAGTTGTGATGCTGAAGGTGGTAGGAAGTTGTAGGCGACAGGAAAGATAAAGGTGGGGAATTATTGGCCATTCAGATCTGGTCACCAAATTCAGCTAAAGTCATTTAAAGCAACGTTGCAATCCTGAATGGCGGTCTACCACCAGGGCGATACTGAGAGTATTTTCCACTCTGGAACGTGACGGAAATACATCTTGTATTATTTTAATAGAGTCAATATGGAAATAAAACTGTTAACATTAAAAATTCTTTATGAATATAATACATCTCTCCTTATATACAAAATAAATAATAAACGCATAAAGAACATATACAGAATTCATTAAAACGTTCCAAGTACACACACACACACACACACACACTTTACGCGGTAACATGATAACATACATTTAAACACCATACATACTCACCATGGCAAGCAATCCATTGGTTACGAGGGGGCAACATATATAATTGCATCCCAGACAAAAGTGTAGGTACATTAAAAAAAAAAAACACTTTTATGTTCAATCAGCAAAACACTGAAATGTGTAATGTAATTTTTAAAAAAATATTTATTTTAGTTATTTCTAGTTAAATAAGTGAAAATATAATTTCATTTTATCTGGAATAAATACTAAAAAAAAAATCAAATACAATTTACAAATGCACACCGGGATTGGAACCCGCGACCTCCAGATTTCGTGTTCTCTTTCACTTGAAATAACCATGCTAATTTCATCTAAGATAAAAACCACCATTTGAACTAATTATTCACAGTTTATTTACAGTTTACAGGAACAACATTATCATGTTCTCACGAGAAACGTAATACTCCATCAAAACTATTTTTCAAAACAAAATTATTATTGAAAGAGCAGACAGCATTCTGCTGATGCTATCTGATTTCACAATAACGTCAGTATTACATAATTAGGTTGATTTAAATTTAAAATAAGACAATCTCTCCTAATAAAAGTAAGTGTATATTGTTACTTGCCGCTTAAACTCAGAAACGAGTCCCGGTACGATCAAGGAAGTTATATGGTGTGTTAGCTCTTTATCCCCCATCCATGAAGAAGGTTCCCGCTTTTACCTGAAGGGTGTGCTTTTGAAGATATACGGGCTGGAAGTTTCGCCCTCTAGAAATTTCTAGAACAGTCCAGAACATTCTGGAATGTTGTGGAATGTTCGAGAATAGTCTGGAACGTTCGGGAACATCCCAGGTCATAATGGACAAAAAACGGGATTACAGGCCGTTTCCTGATATACTTTTAGTAAATTCGTAATCGTCACAATACATTGGTGTCTCTAAATAGTATAAAACAAAGTCATTATCCGGGTCTGTCCTTTTGTGCGCTAAGTTCTTCTGAACTATGCAACGGAGTTTGATAAGGTTTTAACGATCATTTACAGAATTTCTTCTGGAAGGTTTACATATATAATACAGGGTTTTACAATAAGAGGTGTTATTTTGATATTCAATCGTAAAAGATCAATGGTTTCGTTGCTTGTGTGGCACGTAGCGCCGTCTTGTTGAAAGTAAACGTTGTCCAGATCAATACCATCCAATTCCGGCCATAAAAAATCATTAATCATCTCTCGATAGCGCAATCCATTCACCGTAACTGTTGCTCCAGCCTCATTTTCGAAAAAGTAAGGTTCAATGACTCCGCCGGACCATAAACCGCACAGTCACACGTTGAGGATAGAGAGGCTTTTCAACAATAACTCTTGGGTTTTCCGAGCCCCAGATGCGACAATTTTGCATGTTGACGAAGCCACCGAGGTGGAAATGGGCCTCATCACTCAAGATGATTTGCATTTGATTCACTCAAGTGAATTTTAATAATTTCAATGCGTTATTGAAGCGTGTATCGTTCCATTTTTATTAATGGCGTAGTTTCTACTTGTAAAATGTCAAAAAATGACAGCTTCAAAAGTAACATCTACCGAAATAGCCGGCTATTCAAAATAACACCTCTTATTGGAAAATCCTGTACATGGATATTATATTTATAGAAAGTAGAGAAAATTCTAGCAAAGCGGGTACACGTTAGCTAGTTACTAAATAGAACTATTGAAGACGTACGACGTTAGCAGTAAGATATGAAAGCTTTAGAGAAAATAAACCGAAGATTATTTACGACTTTTACCGACTGTGTATGTATGTCTGACTTCATGTATCAAATTTGCAACAGTCGCATAAGTGGCACGATATTGATATCACAATGATGATACAGTGGTATGTATCAGGTTAACTTTTATCACGTTACACGGATAACAATTAAATATATTATCGGTTAGCATTTGGAATGAGAAGAACTTTAATCGGATTGCGTAGGAGGTAACGGAAAGAATGAACCAGATGTTACAGTTGCCTTATAAGATGAAGTTCCGAGAGCTATCGAGTTACCCGCCTTTGGAGTTAGATGTTTATTAAACACAATATCTTATCGTGTTCGGCTAAACGGATTGTCGATAAAACGAAATGGATACTTTTAATTTCACTGTACAGATAAATATATCATTGTTAGTTTGAATCTACAAGTAGATATGTTTATATATTGATCTGTGCTCCTAAGGACAATATTTTTTTTATATTGAAACCACAAATTGTAATACTTAATTATTGAAGACAATATTAGCGATTCCTATAAGAAAAGATACGGTAGCATGTCACATCTAGGACTCGAACCCTTGCCTTGTCGGGGCACTGCTCTACCAACTGAGCTAATGGGACCCTATCTCCTTCGGTCATATTTAACTGTAGTTCTTATCCGAAGTATGACACAGTTAAAAATGACCGAAGGAAATAGGGTCAAATTGATTACAACTTTGGACACGATTTACTCAAAAACGAAAAATCAAAAAAAAAGTTATACTACGAGTACTTTGTACTACGAGATTCCAGACATCGTGTATTTATCTTTGTATTATTAAAAAACTGGTTCTTTCTTGCAAAAATAAATAAATATAAAGTGACAAATCTTATTATGATACTAAACAAACGAGATTTTGGGACTTGTCTTTGTCTTCTACTTTTTTAAATGTAATTCAAATTGCAGCATCAGCACAATCCGTTTATGGATACAATTACAATATGAATTTTATTAATAAACAGATTGCATATTTCTAAAAAAATGCATAGCTTGATTTTTTCACAAAAGTGTGAGACATTTTCTTGGAAATCTTATATAATATCATATAAATTAGATGACACCACAAGGCATGTAATATGATAATCATACTTGGAAATCTATATAAATATAAATGGTTTCGGGTTCCTCCTTATTGTACCTTTTTTAAATGTCTACTCAGAATGTTCTTATTTCAAAGCACAAACTGCCTCCTGTTTTATCGAATATGTTTTGTCCTGTGCTATATATAATAGCACTGTTATTGTTATTTTTTGTTTTTTCGTCGCTTTGGTTAAACTGTACATTTAGTGTAATATTATTAGATCTCTATGGGGTAAGGCGAACTGTAGAAATAATTTTAAGAACATGACCATTAATACTAAATTACTATCTTTGTTAGTTATAGTAAAGCGCACTTGAAGTGAAATGACACTAAACTGCGCTATATAAATGCTATGTTATTATTATTATAGTAAAATATTACTGATGTGGTTATAATCTTTCTACGAGAGTGGTAGATACTCTCAGTATCGCTCTGGTGATGGAGCAGCATTAAGAATCAAAACGTTGCTTGAAATATTGACTTAGTCCGTGTTTGGTGACCAAATCTGAATATCCAGGTACTTCCCTACATTCCTCTTTCACACCATCTTCACATAGTCACTCACATCAGCCTCAAAATGATGATTGAATCACCAAACAGCGCTATATAAAGACACCTTCTTACTCATCACACATAATACGGGGGTATAAGAACGGGTTATTAGAAAACGTTACTCATAATCACGCTCATGCGTACTGCGTATTCAGTCTGTAATACGACAGTATTAGTAGTTTACAGATTTTTAAACCGTCCGACCCTAGGAAGAGGAACGTATTACAATAGTAGTAAGAAGGAGATCGAGGACAATCTGGTTGATTTGACAATCTGGTTTATATGACAAATATGGATCTGTCGCGCATTGAAAATGTATAAAAGCAGTAATACCCATTTGCAGCACTATCAGAGGAATATTTCAAATCGAAATATAGATTTACCAAAACACATACGGAACACGTAATCGAATATGCCCGATTTTGTAGCAAATCAAAACATACCGGGTCAAAGACGTTACAAATATCATTTGAAGATAAGTGAAATTAGCAACAAAACGCGAAATGCGAAAATGACCGTGTTTTTGAGAATAGATTTCAACCCGAGCAGTATACGTCCCTCTTCACTGTATAGCTTATACCAACGCTGCAGCGGCGTATAAGGGAATATTTATACCTAAGTAAGACTGGATTTTAACAATGTATGATTATTTTAGAATGGAGACAAGTGTGTTAATAAAATAACAATTATTGTATCGCCCCAAAAACCTCGGTTCGCGTCATTAATAAAAATTGATAGTATTTTGTGTGATAACCCGTTCACCTACAAAATAAGATAGAAGAAACTTAAAGACACTATTTCCTTTGTAAATTTGTCAATAAACTTTATACCTATACCGGGAATTACTATCTTTAAATTAAAACTTAACTATTTAAAGCAGAAATCTATTATTTTTAGACTATGACTTCCCCAATCGGGATATGTTGTTAGGCTGAAGGTAGTATGGGGGAGGGAAGATGGAGAGGAGGAAGGTGGGGAAGTACCTGGCTGTTCAGATCTGGTCACCAAACACGGCCAAAGCCATATCAAGCAAATATTCAATTCTGAATGGTGGTCTTACACCAGGGCGATACTGAGAGTATCTTCCGCTCTGGAACGTCCTGTATATTATTTTACATGAATAAATTAATTAATTTGTGTAAACACAAATTAATCAAATAAAATTGAATTGCGCACGCCGGGATTTGAACCCGCGACCTGCGGATTGCTAGTCGATAGCCCTACTCCTCGACTACAGAGGCTGTCAAATATATAAGTTTTGGCGTCCTGAATTTCGCATAGATTATTCTATCTGGATTATGCAAGCTACCGCAAAAAATTTCAACTCTCAATATCATTTAAAAAATAAGCTATGGAGTTTTGAAATTTCTATGATAAATCTTTCCAAAATATTGTTCCGTTGTTCGATAAACAAAAATTAAATAAAAAGCTTGTTTCAACAAGGTTCACCTTGGGCGAAGCCGGGTAGTACCCTACTGCAAAAAAGTGCGTGGTGTTTGGAACATTCACGATAAACTAACGGTGTCTGGAAAATCGTGGTAACATTGAATGGCATCGATAATACTGTGTACCTTGTTCATACAGTAAATCAAAACACAAAGATAAAAACATTTTAGGGTGCAATAGCTCCCTGGCTCCGGGAAGTTCGGACCAATGTGTAGTATAATATTTAGTAAAATAACGATATTTAGGATACGTATTTATTATCGAATCCGAATATTTTCACATTTTCATGAACACGTGTTCCGACACCGTCATAATATATTCGTAATTTACTAAAAGTTTATCAGGAAACCTGATTCATTCGTGAGGCCTGCAATCCAGTTTCTAACCGTATTACACAAATTTGAAAAGATTCTTAATAAAATAGCAATACTCATTTCGTTCCGAGCAGGGGATGCTCTTCAGTATAATAATATCAAGAGTACTAAGTATATACATATCAAAAACAAGAAATATTAGGTATAAAAATAACAATAAGAAGAATATTAAGTTAGAAAATAACAATAACAAGAAATATTACGTATAAAAATGGTAATAACAAAAACAAATACCCCAAAAATGGAACACAATGCCGAAAAACATAATAAAAGTAATTTACCTGGATCGTAGACAAGAGAAGAGGATAGACTTGAGGCCACGAGTCCCGCCAAAAGCGCGAAAGCCAAGATGGCTCCCGATTTCGCAGCCATGTCTGCCGCACCACTTCAGTCGAACTGTCGCTAAACACTGGTGTTTTTACTGTCTCTAAACAACACTGTTCTTCATAATATCCTGCCCTGTTCTGAGAGACAAAAGGGGACAAAGCAATACGTTAGTTAGGTTTATAAATGATTGGTCGCATGAATACACTTGCGGTAAAAATTACGTCAACGTGGTGATGTCAAATTAAGAATTACACACCTATCTGCTTATTGAAACTTACATAAATCAGATGCATCATTTACACTTAGTTTTGGACATAAATAAAGAATTGAGCAGAGCCGAAATGAGGCACTTTGGCGCCTGGGAAACTTATGTGGCAACATCAAAGAAGAAATTAAATACACACCTATCTGCTTATTGAAACATACATAAATCAGATGCGTCATATAAACTTCGTTTTGGACATAAACATGAAATGAACAGAGCCGAAATTAGTCACTATGGCACACAATATGCCAATTACAAACAAGGAATTACTTAAATTCGGATCTGTCATAATCAGATGTATTATTTGCACTTCGTTTTGGACATAAACAAGAATTTAACAGATCGGAATAAGGCATTTTAGGGCCTTGGGCACTTTGAAAAGACATACTGTCAAAAAAGGAATAACATACATACAGATCTGTCATAATCAGATAATATATCATTTGCCCTTCGTTTTGGATATAAACAAAACATTAACAGATCAGAATAAGGTATTTTAGGGCCTGGGGCACTTTGAAAAGACTTAATATCAAAGAAGGAATAACATACATACAGATCTGTCATAATCAGATACCTACATCATTTACCCTTCATTTTGGAAATAAACAAGAATTTAACAGATCGGAATAAGGAATTTATGGCCTGGGGCACTTTGAAAAGACATAATATCAAAGAAGGAATAACATATATACAGATCTGTCATAATCAGATTTATCATTTTGTTGGAAATAAACAAGAATTTAACAGATCAGAATAAGGTATTTTAGGGCCTGGGGCACTTTGCAAGAATGCTCACACACAATATGACAATATCAAAAAAGAATTACATATACACCCAGCTGTTTATTTTCACATTGTTTTGGACATAGCAAGAAAATAGCAGGGCTTAAATTAGGTATTTCGGCGACCTGGAACACTTTGAAAAGACGCCCGAATAATGAAGTGAAAGGAATTAAGGAAAAATAAGAACGCAAAAGGAATATAGCGAAACTTTAGTAAGATTACCTACTTGGGTAAAAGGGGTCTTCATTAATTTTTTTTGTTTTGTAAGTTATATTATCAAATTTGATGGCTAAATAAGTGCAATCACCCGTACGAATGAGAAGCCATATTTCAAGAGTGGGCTTAAAACTGGTAAACATAAGTAGGCAGTTAGTCATGTGTGATTACAAGGCTGATTTATAAAAAAGCTTTTCTCATTTCTCACCTAAGAGCTACAAGCCAAAAATGTATACATTCTTGTTATGCCTTATATTGTCACGAATGTAGTTAATAAGCATTAAACTCACTTGACAAACTGAGTCCAGAAACGTTCGATTTCAAGCACAAAAGTGTTTTTTAATATTTATTTCGTAAATAATTTTATAAGAAAGCAAAAAAGTAAATCAAGGGAAACTGTCACAGAAAATCTTAGCCATAATACTGTATTTTTTAAAAGTTGTTACCTTTACGCGTTCATACATTTCTATTGAAAAAAGTATTTTTTAGTAGTTTATATTTATATATTTTTTTGAGTATTTAAAAAAAAATTGTATTCTACTCAAGCGAAACGATAGGAAAACCTTCAATAAACCTTCAATAATAATAATAATAATTTATTTTAATAAGTTTTAAAAATAATTCACCAAAATTTGGTAATTAAACATAACTTGATTGACTGCCGTAATATAGTACCATATTATGAATACGAACCAAATTCATTTTTAGAAAACGAATTTTGTAAAATATATTATGATAAAACTATACTAACAGACCGAACGATTAGTCATAATAGACCCGATATAGTTTTACATGACAAAATTTAAAAAAATAACTTGTATCATTGATGTCGCTATTCCAAATTCCTGTAATATTCAAAAATCTGTTAATGAAAAAATAAGGAAATACAAAGATTTAGGAAATGAAATAAAAAGAATTTGGCATTCTCAGACTATGAAAATATTACCATTCGTTATTTCGGCTACTGGCATTATACCTAGCTCTCTCATTAAAAATTTAGGCGTATTAGATCTATCAAAAAATTTATATATAAAGATGCAAAAGTCGGTCATTTTGAATACATGTAGGATAACGAAAGATTTTTTAAATATTTATGTTGAGGGATCAGTAGGATTTATAGGCCCTGTTAGAAGTTCTACCGACCCGAACCCTCTGATATGAAAATATCTGGAGTCGGTGAATTATTTTCCCATTTGATCTCTGGTGAGTTGACGTGTTGTTCTTGTATTGTTTTGTATTTATTTTGCTTATATAATGCACTTACATAATGTTGATTGACTAGATCAGAGGTTCCCAAGTGGTCTATATGGACCCTTAGGGGTCGATATCGGCTTGCTGGGGGTCTATGTCAGCGAGAATAAAATTCGGGGGTCCATGAGATTCCAACGGGGGTACATACGAGTGGACCCCCATTTACCTCAAGTCAACATTTAGGAGTTCCGTAAATGACACAATAGACCTAACACAAATAGAATAGACTGAGAAATTACTTATTTGATATTTGTATTTTTATATTTCGTAAAGTTCTTAATTGAGGTATATAAATAGAGTCTACGTTCCTTTTCTCGTCAGAATTAATATATTCAAGCAAAACATTGCACATTGGAAGCCGCAAATTTTCTAGTTCCCCAACTTGTTTTTGAAAAACGTCCAGGGTAATAATGACTTTCAACATTTAAATGCACTTCACACAGACTTCAAAACTAAGTTTGAGGACATTTTGACTATGGAAATGCAACGTTGAAGAATCGGATACCATGTGACAAGAAGAACTGACCGGAATAAGCACTGACAAAAACTTAAGGGGCAGTTCTGTAGGGCTAGCTACAGAAAGAAATTCCCGTTGCTTATCCTGCTTCATTTTCATTTGGTGTAATACCTCACAAGGGTGCCCCTTTCTGCACAATGTAAAGACAGAGCAACTATACCGCCACCCGGTTGTTGAGCAGGCAAGGGAAGGGAATATTTTTACTAAAAAAAATACAGTGTGTGGCAAGCCTACGCACGACGGAAGTGAAACTTTTAGTATTCTTCTCTCTCTCTTTTCATTTCATTTTATTATTATTCAGAATGCTGTACATTATAGTTTTAAAAAGCATAAATTTATTTATAGGCGTGTTGTTAACAAATAAACGTTTAACTAGATTCCTAATATTGACATATTTATAAGTAGCATGTGATAAAAAAAATTAAATATATAAAAATATGGGATTCGAACCCGGGTCCTGCATAACGAGTGTCGAACGCTCTGCCTCTAGACCGCGAGGAGAGGTATCTCGCGCGACGAGAACCGCGTATACAACGTGTACTCCTCAATTGACTTGTCCCGCGCAAAATTTCGTTTTCAAACACGGCAAATGAATAATATCACATAACGTCTCGTAAACGCTTTATATAGGTCGAATCGAAGATATATCGGCAGTGTGAGTCATATCTGTCGTTTTTCAAAATATTTCCGTATATTTGTCCGTTTTGGAAAAGATCTATCGTGTTTTAACAGTCTCATACCCGTATGGAGTCTGAATTTGAAAAACATTTCTAAATTTTGAAAAACTCACTTACGGCTGTGTTTTTTACTAAAAAAACTTGTCACGCACGTCTGCGAGGGTAATTAGTCGCGTCATCAGCCTTGATTAGTAATTTTAATGATTCAAAATAAAAATAATTAATCAAAATACCGAGCGACTCTACCGGCTCGATTTGTAAGCTATATTTCGACCAAAATATCATAAAGGTACCGACCGTTAATTCTAGCCAATTACTCGAGTGAACACCTGCCGGCCGGTCGGCCGGTCTCACTAAATGGATTTAGACATTTCGGGAGACTCTCGGTTAAAATTAACAAATTTATGTAATTTTTTACTACATTATTACAAATCATGTAGATATTTTCTTATATGTATGCCTGACAAAGTCGAAGCACGAGAGCATTTTATCACTTTTCCTCGTATTAAAAAAATCACAAAAAGAAAAAAAAATAGTTTAAGCGGGGATCGAACCTCGGATCTTCACGACGACAGTCGGGCGCTTTGCCTCTAGACTGCGAAGCTGAGTTTGGAGATTGACCTATACTAGGTATATAATATTAGCTAGGCTCCTATAGCGAAATTATCACGGTTTTTCGTGACGGTCATGAGTCGGTTTTACTCCGGTCCTCGAAAATGCATAACGCGAGTAAAGAAGTTTCACTTCAAAAATAAATGATTATCACATGGGACGTTAATAGTTTTAGGAAAATTCAACATTCGGCAGGCAGGGGGTCTACGGAAAAAAAAATTTAATAAGTGGTCTACGGGGCATAAAAGTTTGGGAACCTCTGGACTAGATGATCATTTGTGGAAAAGTGTGTGGAAGGGTTTAGTTTTTCCTATGGCGAAGATTTAACCCGGACAATAAAATCGGAATCTATAGCATATTTTTTTGGTATTCATAATGTACACCAATTAGTTATAAAGATTAATCAAATAGTGATTTGGCATTAAGCTTCGCCTTAAAATGGCAAAAATATGGTTAGACACGCAAAACCACAACATGTGCGGTGACTGCTCTACGGTATTCAATATTTCAGTAAAATATGTCTTTGTCATGGCTATAATAATTGTAGCTTTAATTTGAAAATGCTAATCAAATGTCTGTAATATTATGTAGAAGCGTGGGTTTGCGGTCCTACATAATGCTTTACATAAATTATTCTACCAGTGGGTCTGCATTCTGTAGAAATACAAATTTAATTGTAATTTATCTACTTTAGGTTAGTGGGCGATGGATGGATTCTGTACAAACGACTCTTGATTTCTTTGATGGAGGATTTGCATTAACTTTAAGACTGTGTTAATAATAGGTCCATTAACTCTCAAAAGAATAGAATCAACTGGGAAAGGTGAGGTATTTAAACATAGCTCCGGCCCTGAACCAAATTGCGCCACAAACAGTTTTAAATTTGAGGCATTTTGAAATAAATGAAAATACATCGTTTTAAAGAGGACCTCTTGGATTCGACCCTCTGCTAGGTAAGAACTAAATCATTATCAGATCCGTGAAAAAATACGGTAGATATAGTCTGAATTCTTGAAAATTCAATAGTTCCATTTTTGAAAATGACAATATTTTTTAACAATTAACATAATTTTCTGTTAAAATATTGTATTATAGGAAAATACTTTATCGCTTGTTTGAATTCTTGACAAATCAGTTATAATTTTGAAAATGGAATTTCAATATTAAATTCAAAACAATTGGTAAACAAGCTAACAACAAATTGGTATTTTTTATGACATGATACGATGGAAGTAGAATGAAATTTTTTGTTCGGTTGGTATCGAAAATAGTGAAATCATCTCTAGTAAAAATCGGCTTACATTATGAATACCAAAAATATGCTTTGGATAAATAGAAGCTTTACCTATCGTTTTCCTTGAGTAGAATTAAAATTAAATTGTTAATTACGTTACAAAAAATATGAGCGTAGAATACTAAAACATTTAACTTATATATGTAACACATATGAGAAACAAGTTTAAAAAATACTATTTTATGGCTATAATTATCATTGACAGTTTTCCTTGATAAAATTTTTTTAGTCTTATAAAATTATTCACTAAATAAATAAAAACAACTTTTGCGCTAAAATCTACCGTTTGGAGACTCCGTTTGCCAAGCGATTTTTATGCATATTACCTACATTCGTGGTGATATAAGGCACACTAAGAATAAACACATTTTCGGCTTATGTATTCCTGCTATTCGAACCACTGTCGGATAAGTTTCATATAACCTTTTAGGTAGGAAAAAAATATTAAAATAAAACATAGTATCTTTCCTAAAGCTTCGGAAATTATAATTTTTTTTTGTACTGAGCTTTTTGACAATTGAGTAAACATTGTGGAAAAGCCACTAAATTTTAAATTAGAGATTATTAATAATAATTGTATTGACCTGATTTCCTAAAATAGGTACTTCACACTAAACTTCGCACCATGTATTTGACAAATAATATCAGACCTTGTTTTGTTGCTTTCAAATCTTCTAGTTGGTTTCCAAGATTCCGAAAACTTTTATTTATTTTCAACTTGATAAAACTTGACCAATTCTTCAAAATTGAAAGTTTCCGGAAATCTGTCTTTGAGAATGGACAAATTTCTTTGTGAATAAACCTTAGCTTAATAAGTGCACATAGGAAGATAGTTTTACGAATTGATTTTATGTTGAAATTACAAATATGTAAGTACTACGAAAATGAATTGCATAATATTAATAAATAGATTTACAATCTACCTAGAACTTTCGGATAGTTGAAGTACCTAACCATTATTATCATTTGGAAAAGTTATATCTGTTTGGGGTAAAGTTTCGAGGTTGTGAATTCTAGTTTACCTGACAACTTGGTGCATTTTTAAGGTGAAAATAATATTATTGTATTAGTTATTGCCATTGGTTTTATTTGATTTTCCAATGTCTTCCACGGTGTCCTTAACTTTTTCATCCATTCACTTACTAGTCATACATTCTCCTTACACCTCTTTCTTCGGTAATCACTGACGTCTTATTTTACAAGAAATAATTTTGTGATTCATGTTTTCTTCAGACGTCCGAGACTTTTTATACTATTCACTTCATGAAGTATCACGAAATCCGCATGGTTACTGTTAAAATTACATTATGCCGACTTAAACACGACTTCATATTTCATTCCAGTGAAGAGAACACGCGTTAAGTCTTTTTCGGGTGTCCCTAACTTTTGCTACCATTCACTACTGTATACTGCATTGTTACTATTAAAAAACTACATAATATCGGCTATTCGATCACTTATCTCGTTCCATGTCCCGTACGAATGAGTGCGTACGGGACAAACAAAAAACAATCAATTTTATTTACTGATGGAAATCGGTTGATACGGAAATCGGTTTATACGGAAATCGGATTTTACTTCTGGAAAAGGTATACAATTGATATTATGTTATATTTATATATTCGTTGGCCAAATAGGGATAAAAATGTGTTCCTTTTAACAATTTTCGTCCTTGATCTAAATAATGCATCTACAATCACCAAGTTGTGGACGTACAAAGTTACAGAGTCCTCGGTCTCATCAGGATTTCGTAAATGAAACAAATTGGATTTAGTTTCGCTCTGTTTCTCCGAAGTTAATTGCTTTATGACCACTTTAAGGATTCCACTTTGATGTCCTGGCTGACAAATTTAATAACAAGACAAGGAACAATATTTCCAGTTATGAAACAATAAAATGTTTTAAGAGTTTTCTCAAATGTTGGTATTGAAATATTAAAAAAGTGTTTTTATAGCTAAAAAAGACCGACAAAATATCGTCTAATGGAGAAAAGGCTTTAAAATAGGTCATAAGCCAAGTGAGCAAATAGATCAGTGGTGTGCCTCGTCTCTTTTCTGATTTTCAGAATATATCGGAACAAAGTTTGTGCTTTATTTTTTTAATAGACGTATTAATTATTTTTAAATTTAAATTTTATGTAGAATCAACATAACACAATAATTAGCAAGGGTGGTTTTCTAGTTCTGTGAAGGTTCTATTGAAGTTCTGTTATAATATCATTATTGGCCAGTTATTTCACAAATATGAAATTTTTTTTATTTAATTTTTTGTTTATTGGTTAAAATAGGTACAGTGATAATGTATACATATTACAAAGTTGTTTATTTTTAATATCAGGAAGAGTTAAGCAACACACCTTTTCTTTGGGCAAAAGCTCGTGGTAAAAAGGTGGGGAAACGTAATTAATTACTATTTTAACAATGTTATTATTTTAAACAAAGAAAAATAAAATACAGTTTACAGACAATTACAGAAATAATAACAGATCTTGGACAGAACTTCAAAATCACTTTTGAAATTTGATGAATTGTTAAAATTCTGTGAAACAACGCATCTTTAATAATCTCCCCCTCGAAAGAGATTCATAATAACCAAAAAGATATTTAAATAAATAGTTCAAATTTAAAAAACAATCAATTTGACAAATGCCGATCGAAGTGGGTTAATTTCCTCTTCCAAAATTTGCATTAATTCATTCATTAGGTAGGCCACACAGTACGCAATACACATCATGGCTTGGCCTATTTCAGCGTATCGCTCACCAAACACTACCAATGGGAATGTATGGCGAGCGATATGCTGAAATAGGTCATAACGCTATAAAAAAACTTATCTGTTGTAAAAAATAACAACAAATTCTCAAGAACACAACGTTCTTTCAATACGTTTACAATGGACACATATAGTTTTTTTTTAATTCCTAAATTTGTTTAATGTTTATAATTTACATATATAGTTTTTTTTTAATCCAAAATTTTCCATTACAAAGCGTGATAAAAAACAATACTATACAGACGGTAATCTCTTCATAAAAAATGTTATAAAAGTTTCAATAAAATAAAACTAAGGAGTAAAAATAGTGTAATGTATTCTACATAAAAAGGGATTCACGCAAAGTTAATGGAAAATGTTTTTCTCTGGAAAAACCGCAATATCCTGATTAAAAAATACGGCATACCACTGCACTTGTACGTACCTTTATTTAATTTACTACCCATAAATATATACTTCTAATGTTCAGACGAAAAAAAAGTACTTACCGATCAATTTTAATTAGTAAAAAAATTGAAATAAGCCTTTAAGACGATTGAGGCAGTTTTGTTTCTAATTTGACACCACTTTGTTACGTATATAAAAAAATAGTTTTTTTTCTTGGTTAAAAGTAACTTACACTTTAAACTTCGGTTCTAACCTTTGGTTAGTCGGTTCGGGGAGCGAGTCGCGGCTCGGCGGTGCAATGCTTACCACACGGTGGCCAAGAACACTACTAAACTGACTACTGGAGACTAGAGATGTTCGGTATTCCTGTCCATGTTACCTGGGACCGGTTCCTTTACTGTTCTGTGAGTAACCAGTTATTTTTGATCCGGTTCTTTTCTTAAAACTTTTATCAAAAATTAAAAAGTAATATTAGAAAAATTTTAAAAATCGACGAAATATTTTGTGAAGTTTGAGGAAGCGTTTCCCCCTTCTCAGAATTTTCCTAGCGACCTCCCAGGATGGGATTTTTTTTCTCAGATATTCTTGAGATCTCAGATATTCTTAGCAACTCGTCCATGGTTTTTCGTTTTTAACGAACCGGTTCCAAAATAATGTATAGGTGACAACACAATTCATGTATCAATCATCTCTATTGGAGATTAGATGATATAGTCGATATTTCTTACTTATAATTCATGTATCAATCATATCAAAAACGTTCATAATATTAATACAAATATTAAAAAATATTTTGAAATTGTTCTAGCCAACTCTCCCAGGTTGGGAAAAAATTCCGTTTTCATAAAATCTTCAACAATTTCCCTCCCCCCAACTGGATAAAGAACCGTTTCCACATAGTCTCCGATAACTGGAACCGCAGTGACAACTCAATTCAGGTATCAACCATCTCTACTACGAAGGCGGGAGATATGATCAGATATTGTAGGTGTATATTATGCTGTTCAGATGCTATGCTATGTATTGCAATCTTTGCGAAGATGCTGTGTCTTGGCGGCGTCGGTGACAAATATTATGAAGGCGTGAAATTAATAAATAAAAATGAATTAGTAGGCGTTTTGAATCTATGGATTATTTCAATTGAAACTCTACTAATTAATTTTCATTATAAAGGTCCTGTTACTGGTCGAGTGGAAAGATGCGTCATATTCCGACCTAATTAGTTGCAAATTTATTCAGAATATATTCACATTATTGGTAATCCAGTTAAAAACGGGATTGCAGGCCGTTTACCGATAAATTTACTAGTAAATTCTTAATAAAATCGGAACACGTGTTCATGCAACTATGTTTGTCTTGATAATACAAAATGAAGAAACGCGAAAAATTTTATGAACACGTGTTTCGATATCGTGACAATACATTAGTATTTTACTAAAAGTTTATCAGGAAACCTATCAATTCATTCGGGGCCTGCAATCCTGTTTTTAAACCGACTACGAATAATTTGAAGAGATTCTTAATAATTCTCAAAAATAATATAAAATAAGTTGCTATTTGCTTCTGTATGTTCGCGCGCTTAGTTCTTTATAAACCAAGCAACGGATTTTGATATGGTTTTCACTATCATTTAGAGAATTTCTTCTGGAAGGTTTACGTACATAAAACATACATATTACACTAATAGAAGTAGAGAAAAGTCGATATTTATTTTGTAATCAAGTCGTAAACATATATTTTCGGGCGCTTAAATTGCTAAGGCTGGCCAAACTTTATGAAATACATCAAAATAATGTACAACGGAATTTTATATCTTAAAAAGGCCTACAGAAAAGTAAAACATGGTATTTGTCTATCTCTTAAGGATAAACCCCAGGAACGCCGGGTGCACGTCGGCTAGTGTGTTTATGATTTAAATTTAAAAAAATTAAATATTCCTCACCAGTTTGCTGCTGTACGTAAGTACTACAAGATTTCAAATACCGTGTCTGTAGATAGGTACTTGCTTATGTCACGGATTTCACCATTTATCAACCTTTTGTGTATTATTGATATAAAATTTGTAGTTTTATATTATATTGTAGAAAAGTAAATACAGTAAGTACAAGAATATGGTATTGGTGTTCCACTACATTTTACCTAAAATTTTGATGGACGTATTTTTTTCACGTTAGTCGATAAATATTTTGCATAAAATCATATATTTTCAAATACATCTATTTGAATTTGAATTTTGTTTTCGTGAATAAATTAATGCAAATCTTGGAAGTAGAAATTAATCCACTTTCCCACATCCGGTCGAGCTGAAACTCGGCAGATAGATTCGTTGTCGATGATAATGCATTCTATTAACTATTGGTGGCAATCACACACATCGTAATATAGTAAAATAAACTTTGTTTTTTTTTTTTTAAATTATTTGTTGATAACCTGCTTAAAATTATATTTTTTGTATTAGTCAATTTGTTTGTTATATAACTTGTCAATCTTTATCTTTAAAAACGTACTGATCGAGGAACAGCATGGATTTAGATCTGCTAAATCTACTACTACTAACTTACTATCCTTTACCAATTCCATCGTCAATGGCCTAGAACAAGGCTGCCCAACCCCAGGCCCGCGGGCCACACTGTGGCCCGCGGAACGAATTATAAGTGGCCCGCGTGAACCATTTTCAAAAAACCCGCCAATTTGAAAAAGTGTCGCGGGCCCGCGGTAAAACAAACAATGCAGCTTGCGCGCGGTCACCAGTGTTGCCAACGAAGGCGATTAGGCTACTCAGAACGAGAATCAGCGACGAAAAAATCTAACCTCTTGAACTTACTTTTTAAACAAAAATACACCGGTTTTTGATATAATATTTTTTTGCGTCCGAAATGGAATCTTGTAGCCACCCCCTCCCCCCCATGGAATTCGAAATTGTTGTGGGAAATCACATATGATCTTTTTGGGTGTGCGGAATTTTTCTCAGCGAAGTTCCGTAACAACCCCCCCCCCCCATGGATTTAATGTGGGGAGCACTCATTTTCAATTTTTTTGTGGGGAATTATGTTTTATAGAAGTTCTCTAACAACCCCCCCCATGGAAATAGGAACCGTCAGTATTCAGTGGCCCGCCAGTGATTTTTGAATAGTCAATTTCGCCCAACTGTTAAAAAGGTTGGGCAGCCTTGGCCTAGAAGATAACTCACAAATAGATGTTCTATACAACAATTTCTTTCCCCCCAACTGGATAAAGTACCGTTTCCACATGGTCTCCGGTAACTGGAACCGCAGTGACAACTCAATTCAGGTATCAACCATCTCTACTACGAAGGCGGGAGATATGATCAGATATTCTAGGTGTATAGCTGTTCAGATGCTATGCTATGTATGGCAATCTCTGCGAAGATGCTGTGTGTTGGCGGCGCCGGTGACCTGTTTAAAATAAACAGCATTCGGCACTTCCTGCCTAAAATAGAGAGTAAAAAGAATATTTTCCTAAAATCTTCGCGATTGAATTGTTTTGTCGCTGTATTCTGTTTATATGTAGGTGAGACACGCAATTCTCCAGTGACTAGAAGGTATAAATAGTCAACAGTATTCACGGAACCACGCATTAGATCACAGTGCATCGCTTCCTGCTTTTTCACTTCGTTTTGAGAACTTTTTTATTTTTATTAGAAATTAAACTTCGCAGAAAATGCAAACAGTCACTGGTTCTAAAGAAAGTTACCAGATATTCAGTATATAATTTTTCATTTAGCATTTACAATGAGCTACTTACATTAACTTTTAAAATGATTTTCTTAAAATTATTTGTGGTGTATACGACAACGCTAGTGTATAAAAAATAATCAACCCACAAAAAACACAGTTTAAGAAAAAAATAATACATTCATCATAAAATGTCTTTTAAAACTTTTTTGTTTTGTTTTGGGTGACGATTGAACCTTTCTTTGCAGGGACCAGAGTCGACCGTTCTACTGACCCTGCCAGATGCCGATCTTGTATGACCGATATTTATTTCGTTTATTAACTGCAGTTATATTGTCCGATTTCAGAGAAATGATTATGTGATTGACACCAAAAATTGATGGAAGGCATTATCATTCATAAGTCTTGGAGAGTTTCAGCTCAATCTAATGTCAATGTAATAATAGTTAACTTATAAAATTAATTTATAATGGTTTTTTAAATTCTAGTTTTATTTTATTAATTTATCTAGTTTTATTACATTAATTCATCTAGTTTTATTCTTTTAACTCATCTAGTTTTATTATATTAATTCATCTAGTTGTATTATTTTAATTCATCTAGTTTTATTATTTTAATTCATCTAGTTTTATTATGTAGTGAACTTTTTTGACTTTCCACCACGATTCTACGCATCGAACGGCACGAGTTGGTCCACCATTACACCAACTTTAAAAAAATGCGTTTGTGTGCGTGAATACCACCAAATGTTGATATAATGCATTGTCATCGACAACAAGCCTATCTGGTGTATTTCGCCTAGATTGAATGTCGAGAAGTGGGTTAATTTCCACTCCCAAAATTTAAATTCATTCACGAAAACAAAACTGACATTCAAATAGATTAATTTAAAAACATTGTGTTTATAAGCAAGTTCTGCTGTGTGACAAACATCTCACTTTAACGACTTTTAGTCAAATTCAGACAATAAACTCAAACTGAAGTTATACTTGTCAGGAATAATTAACTAAATAATTGTTTATAAGCAAGTTGTGCTGTGTGACAAACATCTTACTTTAACGACTTCTAGTCAAATTCAAACTGAAGTTATACTTGTCAGGCATAATTAACAAAATAATTGTTTTCAAGCAAGTTCTGCTGTGTGACAAACATCTCACTTTAACGACTTTTAGTCAAATTCAAACAATAAACTCAAACTGAAGTTATACTTGTCAGGAATAATTAACAAAATATTTGTTTTTAAGCAAGTTCTGCTGTGTGACAAACATCTCACTTTAACGACTTTTAGTCAAATTCAAACAATAAACTCAAACTGAAGTTATACTTTTCAGGAATAATTAACTAAATAACTGCCTGTTTTTCCCTTTCTTTATACAGGGTTTTCCAATAAGAGGTGTTATTTTAAATAGCCCGCTATTTCGGTAGATGATACTTTTGAAGCTGTAATTTTTTGACATTTGACAAGTAGAAACTACGCCATTAATAAAAATGGAACGATACACGCTTCAACAAAGCACTGAAATTATTAAAATTCACTTGAGTGAATCAAATGTAAATCATCTTGAGTGATGAGGCCCATTTCCACCTCGGTGGCTTCGTCAACAAGCAAAATTGTCGCATCTGGGGCTCGGAAAACCCAAGAGTTATTGTTGAAAAGCCTCTCTATCCTCAACGCGTGACTGTTTGGTGCGGTTTATGGTCCGGCAGAGTCATTGGACCTTACTTTTTCGAAAATGAGGCTGGAGCAACAGTAACGGTGAATGGATTTCACTATCGAGAGATGATTAATGATTTTTTATGGCCGGAATTGGATGGTATTGATCTGGACAACGTTTACTTTCAACAAGACGGCGCTACGTGCCACACATAAACGAAACCATTGATCTTTGTGATGACAGGCTTAAATCACAGTGAAAACAGATAAACCGTAGCTTCCCACTTCGCGGATTAAAAATATACGAATTATTTATAAAAACGGACATCCTAACGACATCTGGTGAAGAAAAATTTAATCGAGTTTGTTTGCGGTAGACATCTGTAATAGTTGAAATTATGTCGAGATTCTAGAGCGTAAACACAGAGGTCATTAAAATCGTCTAGGACAAGAAGGATTCCCCTTTTTCTTAGGCTTAAAAATAAACATTGAATTTTGTCGACCAATAGACCTAAACAAAAAGCTATAAAATTTTGAGTAACCAATCAGTGAACGGAAAGGCGTGTGTCTACGAAAGACAAAGAAATGAACTTTGGACCCGACATTAAAAAAAGATAATTAATGACATTTCCATTCCCACAGAAATTAGAGGTGAACGCACTGTAGAGTAAACATCGACGCTCAAGGTAACAAATCCTAGGGAATGTTTAGAATAACTGATACGTTTATGAGATAGCGAACCATTGAAATCGAGGGCTTTGGGGCCTTTACATGTTGAAAAACACACACACGAAAATCCAATGGAAAAATTATAAACGTGATAGTATAAAAGAAGGGCGAGAAAGCGAAGGAAAATTACTGGCAGGATTTTCAACCGTCGTGCAATTACCTATGATAGAAGGAGGGTGTCAAGTTCGATGAAAATCGTACTAAAGAGAGGCGAGAGTGTTGGAAACAATGGGAACTAATCGTTATCAATTTAAGATGAAGCGGACATATTGGGAAATCAATTTTGAATGAAAATTTCGCGAAAAAATAGACATTTTAGAAAGAGTGCAGCGACTGGACGAAGGGGCAATTTAGAGATTTCGGGCTGCTACAAAGGTCCTAGGAATATGATAATTGAGTATCAGAAGAAGACAGTAATACTAAACATATAGCGATAGATTAAATTCAGAAAAGTAGGCGTTTTAAATTATTATCAGGGATATAGATATTAGAGTTACACAAGACTGTAGAAGAAGTGACACGAGATAAAAGGTTGACAGTCTCATGTGTATTTTAAGACAATAACAATCAAAATTCGAACATGGTTCTTGTTTACGTTAAAGTAATAAGCAATTAGTAAAGCTATTAAATTTAACGTAGGGATTATGAAATGTTTATATAAAGCAAAAGATATAAAAATTAGCTGCTCTAAAATAAAATGAAATTTACGAGCGTAGTACCAAAATTTGAGACGTAAACAGATGTCAATGCGTATGTTTTATGTGATATTTTGTATGAAAAAGATAGAGAATGGGGCGGAGATCGAGTTAGACAGTAAAAGTGACGGATATCCCAGAGTCAAATTAGGTATATCTCCCATAGAAGTGTGGAAAACTATTTATTAATTAATAATAAATAAAGGATGAAATTTTCCTGGGGGCAACACACATCAGGAAAAGTGTGAAAAAGATAAAGGAAGGGTAAAGAACGGAGATAAGGAATGATCCAAGTGGAGAAAAGCGATACAATTCTAAATTATCCGTAAAATTAATAAATACGGCTTGGAATATAATTAATTATAGAGTTATGTGAAATAACATAAGAATAAAGAAGAAATTTGTGGAGAGAAACGTTGCGAATAAAAGAAAGTTCAAAAAAAGGGAAAACTCAAATCTGCGACATAAAGAGAGAAGGTACGGGTGAAAATGGAAAAGCTCATATAGGTGACAATAAAATTAAGTAGAATTTAGACAAATTGAAATTCAAAACTGCATAGTAAAGATTTCGACATGGATTTAATCATTTTTCGCACGAGATGCATAAAATTGAGATCTATATACCTATACGTTATTGAGGACGGACCTATCGCAAATTGAGAGAAAAAAGGAACACAAAATCATGATATTCTAAATAAATTTTGTATGAACAGGAGAACAAAGGAAGTTTGGGCGATTAACGCAGACTTACTCGATCCGGACCCTATGAAATTGAAGACCTGAGATGGAATCTAACCACCGCCCAGACGACGAAAGGTCATATGTCGGCACAATCGAAATTGGTGGGAGATATGTTCGAATTTACGAGTTGATAGAAGATGGAATTAATTGCCAAAAGAAATTCAGATACGTCTTTTGGAACCTGAGAGGGGTATAAAAGTTCGTGCACATCAGTTTTCAGGGAGTCGTGCCGTGGATTTGAAAAGTTGTTACGTGGCCGTACTACGTTCTTGGTAAAATAACAGCGGGATATCCTAAGTGTTAAATTTTGAGCAAGTCCCTGGACTTAGAGAATTTTGTGAAAAGTACAAGTACTAAAATCAGTGAAATTTTAATAAGTCAGTTTTAATTTAATCAAACAGTGTTAGTAAAAAAAATAGAGTTTAAACTCAGTGCTTAAAAGTGTTAAGTGAGAAATGCTAAAAAGTGAATTGTGAATTATTTAAATTCTAAACTATTTATTTCATTCAAAGTGAAAAACATTCTAATTAAATTTAAGAGTTTTTTCGGAAATCTAAAGTGAACGTGATCGCGGATTGATATTTTAAAATAGATTATAATTTAGCATGAATTTTGTTTAAAAATATTAAAAGTAAATATTTACATCTTAGTTTAAAAAAAAACCAAACAAAAACAAAAAGCCTGGAGTTCGATAGCTCTCCAAAACAAACTATCAATAAGATCTTATTATATCGTATTTATTCCTATCACCTTATTCTTATGTATCTATTCGGTAACCAAACTTAGAGCTTCGCAGAGTTCTTGGTACGAGATCCGAGCTTGGGATGCGAGGCAAGTAGCCTCGTATTGCAAGTTATAAACCTTTCCCAAACTGTATGTATACATATATTTATTCGTATTTACTGTTTACTGGAGAATGCGGACCTGCATACAGCTTGCATTTTAGGTCTTCTGGACCACTCTCGCATTTTCTCTTAAACGTGGAATGAGGATTCACGACCCGTAATTCCACACCAACCGTGAGTATATGATTGCATATAGGACGAAACCGGTTCGCCCTAAGTAAATTGTAGTCCAAGGAGGAGTCGGAATTTGGGAGTATCAAGGCTCGAGAGAGGACCTGAAGGCAGTGCATGATGACGAAGGAAGATTTTATTGGGACGCGGTAACTTAGGTACCAATCAATTTCATCGTGTCACAAGATTGTGCGAATTTCTAGTTGACTCTCGATCACCTCGTTTACTTGCAGGAGGATAGGAGCCAAATTATGCCAGCAAAGGGCTTTTCTGAGTTCGTCAAATATGCAATTAACTAATTACATTAACCTACTAAATCAATCTTTACACGTACCTTATAGCAGCAGAGTCATAAAGGAGTGGCGCCAAACAGACACAAGAGTTTACCAAAATCAAATTTACTAACAATTAATCATTTGAGTTATATTAAATTACCTGTCCAAATAAACATGAATAATATCTTCTACCAGCGTTTAACTACGACTTTGTTAGGGTGCAGGGAATCAGAATAGTTACAATAGGAAAGCTAGCTCATTCAGAGAAATCATTTAAGTCTAGATTTGCAATGGAAAGACCAATTCAATTTTGAAACTCAACGCCTTGATCAGAATCAAAAGGGTTACCACAAAATGAAAGTAATTAAAATCCTATATCATAAACAAAAAAAATTACACAACGTTTGATGGAATTTAATTACAATATAAATACGAAAATATTTGCGTTCAAGGTCGTAAATAACGTATTAATTAGTTAAGTACATATGTCTATAAAGATATATAGTACAAGGGAGCTTTATGTAGCTTTCTGTAGATATCAAAGAAATTAAGGGTCCAATTTTCATGGAGGCTTACGTGTTGTAGGGGAGGAATTTTCCATCCCTGCGAACACATATGCAAAGCCTTAGAGAAAAAAAATTAAATATCGGTCAGAGCCAAGAGAGAAGAAAATTTTATATTGTTTTAAACAAATAAAAGAATGGCAAAAAGATGAAAATATCACATCTTTTACGATTGAATATCAAAATAACACCTCTTATTGGAAAACCTTGAATTTAGTATCAGTCTATATTCATCTCTACTTTATTTAGATATTTCTAATTACTATCTTAATTGCTCAATAATTAGTATGTAACAGAATCCTATATATGTACACCTACACTTAAAGATTTATTTTATTTTTATATATATATATATATAAATTACAAACAATAATAAGTGTTTTATTATCTTTTTTTTTGTGTAACAAATAGATATAATGATCTCCTCACTGGGATCTCCCGTGCTGAGGATTTCATTTACATATTATGTATAATTCAATTATAAGAAAATTAATATTACATCAAAGTTACAAATAAATTTAATTATTAATATTATTTTAATACAAAACAAAATAAACCTTCTTCTGTCCAACTGCGAAGGATTCCCGTTTCAGGACAGCCAAATTGTGTATTTAGTACATAATATTCTCACGATGGAATTGATTGCATTCAAAGTGACAGGATGGTTTTTTTATCCTTGAAAGAATCGCAAAGATGTAATTTATTACCAGGGTCAATTTGAATAACATTAGTAATTGCATTCAGAACAGATGAATTGTGATGATCCAGAAGTTTCAATTGTTCCTTTTATATATACCTATACCATAATGCTATTCTATTTTATTTATAATTAGTGTAACTCACTCAGCAACCACAAGAAACAGTTTCTTCTTTGGTGAAATTGCGATTATAAATATATTTTGTACCGATGTGTAATTTATATAACACCACTGTTCCCACTTATATCTATATTAAAAAATATACAGTAAGTGGTATATAAGTAACTATTTAGAAGTTATATAAATGAACCGTCCGTAAGTGGCTTCGCCAAAGTTTAATAATGCCTTCATAATAGCTGTCACTTGAAATATTTTAAAACAGATGTAGACTGACGATTTTAACCGTTTTTTTAACATTAGATGCCCTGAGGAAAATAATTTCCCTCAGGGCCTATGTGATCTTTGGGGACGCTGTGCAGTGGGTTTCTTTAAGGAAAGGGAGGAAATCTGGGAAGAAAAAAGGTATGAGTTGTGCGTAGGAATCTGGTGGTCAATGTGTCTAAGAGTGAAGGACATTTGAATTCATCCCCCCACTGCGGTGCAAGGTGATGTGTCGAAAGAGTCTTGTTGGAGAGGTAAAAAGATCTCCCTCAACCAGCCTCTCCACACAATAGGTGGGCAGACATTCGCCGCCAAGACCTAGACAATCCTAATCCTACAAATCCGGGAACCCCTGCTAAGTCACCAAACCACTTGAGATTACCTATGGCAGAGGTGTTGGTTATCCAATGAATTCCAGGGGCGGCGGTACCCATACCTGCTTCCCAAATTGACGCAATTCTGAATTAATCTTTACTTATATGATTTATTTGTTCGATCTTGACATTAATAATAATTGGTTAAATAAACAAAAAATATAATTCAATGCTATTTACTAATTCTTATATAGTCTTAAAAAACTTAAGCAAACGGTTTAGCAAATACTTTTTAAAAATATATATCTAAAGAAATCCCACCAAAATCTGCATGCAAGTGGCTCATTGTGGTTTTTATCAGAAAAATGATGTGTTTGCCTTTGACCTCGTAAACAAATAAAACAAGTATTTAAATTTAATTTAATAATCTTAACAACAAGTAACATACATGGATTGGTTTAGCTAGCATAAATGCAAAAAAAAAATCTGAATAAATATTTTTAATTATCCTACATAATATTAACATTTTTTCAATTTCATTGGAATTTTCTTTAATGAAAAAAATGCTGTATACAAGCAATGCATCAGTGTGACCTTTATTTTCTGATAAAAATATATTAAAACTGCACAAAAAATAATTTGATAATTAGAAAAATTTATTATTATTTGGTAATATACATTTTCAACATATCGCCGATATCCTTTCCAGCCTTTTCCAAAATGTCTGCATTATGGAAACCAATGGAGAGACGGATAGCGTTGGTATTGGTGGCAGTCTCTGTTTCGTTGGGCCCAGAGATGGGGGGGATGAACCTGAGGGCCGGAACTGCTCCAGGGGCGCCCCGCGGCTTGCTCCAGGCTAGGAAATCGCTTGCGTTCACCGGGAGCTCGATCCAAATGAAATAACCGCCCTTGGCTTCTTGGAATTTGCAGCCTTCGGGCAGGTTTTCTTTGAGGCTTTTGCAAAGTGCCGCCATACGAGCCTGTGAAAAATAACACAAAAAATATTTAAGTTCACAACACGGCTGATCTTTTTAACATTAAACATTTTCAAGAACCTAAGTACCTACATTAAAAAAACCTTATTTATAAAAATACAAACGTGCTACTTCGTATATCCCACAAATTAAAAAAAAACGTCATAAGGCGGCAATACAAAATATACTATTAAAGTATAAATAATCATTTTGTCGAGAGGCTTAAATAACGGCGGCCCGTAGGGAAGGCCTTCTGAGATAGCCGCCCTAAATTGTGGGGGCTCGGTGAGAATGGGTTATGAGTTAAATAAGAAAATCTCAGGCAAAGCTGGGTAGCAAAAGAGCGTTTCTTTTAATTCTATTATGTATGCAGTTTTATTAAAGCCAGCAAGAAACTTCAATAAATAAAAATACATTTTTTTTAATGCCAATATGTAGACGATACCATACTTGTCAAAGTGACATTTTTATTTTTGTCTTTAACTAACCCGGTAGAAGTAATATCTGTGATGTTTGGTAATAAGTTGAGTTTTCAAGCGATAGATGGCACCAGTCATAAAGCTTACTCCAGAGTCCGACAGATGTCGCTAGAGTGTAGCAATTGCCTGTGGGATATTATTGACAGACAACAAGCTTCTAGAAACAGAGAATTACCAACCCTCGGGTAATGAACAGTGTAGCTAAATCCAGACTTAATTTATTGTAATGTAAATAAACGCAATTATTGTAAAGAACCTTTTACTTTATCAAAGAGTTCCCAACACAGATATCTGCTAGTAAACTAGAGGAAAAATTAATCCATAAGGTCGACACTGCAATAAGGAAGTTGAGTCCATTTTTTTAAATTTTTTTTTATCAATGTTCGCATTCAAACTTAAATACTGGTATTTTTTTATTTTTTTTTAAGTTTGTTTTCATAATTAAATTAATTCTCAAAGTTAAAATTTTATTAAGCCCGCCAAAACGAGCGGAATCCGAGCGGTAAGAGGCGGGGTGTGGTGTGACGTCATTAGAACTGTGAAAACCACGACGCTCAAGCATTTTGTATGGAAAAAATTTTAATTCTTCAACAAGGAATTCCAGTAATTTTTTTACCAATGTTAACCGTCTATTAGAATTGATGTTATTAAAAAAAAAGAAAATTGATTAAGATTTCATAGTTAAATTAATATTTTAAGTTAGAATATTTGCTTTTCCCGCCCGGTACGGTACTGTACGGTATTGCCGTCGCTACTTGTTGACGTTCCACGCGTTAATTCAGGACCACAGCGCAGAAAAGTAAAGACCAAAAGTAAAATAACGGTTTACAGCCCAGTTCACTGTGAGACCTTTCTGGGCGGCCGGCGGCCTGAAGTGTATCACATGCTATGTGACATGTATAATAATAAAAACTTCTAAGTTATGCAATAAACAACATATTATTATAAAGCACTATACGAATATGTATCTTTAGAAATCCATTTCATATAATAATAACAACAAATACGTACATATATTTGACAAACCCAAATAAACCTTTGGCCTATACACCTCTCTCATCTAAACCGACCATCTCTCATGTAATAGAAAGAGATGCACCATAGGTGATCCGTTGAACGTACAAGTCACGACACATGTGACGTCAGAATTCTTTCGACCAATCGTGGAGCGTCTACAGTCTATTGCTATTGAATGCTTTTTCAAGAACGTTTAACTAATTCTAAGAATAATAATATAGAAATATATTTATATTTTTAGAATCGATATTTTTTTATCTACATGAACATATTTTTTATAAGTCAAAATATTTTTCACTCAACTTCCTTATTGCAGCGCTTCGTACCGTGCGCGGGCATGATTCTTCGACACTGCAAATGCAGGGCTCAGATCCCTAGGGGTTTATCATAAAATTGTTTTGAGTACTAAGCGCTGTTATTTTTTTTTTATAAATAGGAAGGAATTTCATTGTATATGATGGCGTGAAATTTGTAGTGTCTTTGTTCAAAGGTTGTGATGGAGGTTGAAATTATAAAGTTTTGTTTATTTTGCTTGCTTTTGTCTTTTACATCTGGATATTGCATCCAAAATAGATTTCATCAACCATTGTGAATATCAGCAACCAGAACAATCGGACTTTCAATATTTTGGGAGATTTTTTTACCTTGTAGACCTGTTTGTACCACAGAAGGTGTTTCTCAGCCAACCCCAGTTCGATGACACTCTGCATCAGTCCATACATCACATTGTTCAAGGATCCTCCGCTCTGCAGGATGCCACTGCAGCAAAATAAACAATATTAAAATCGCGACATCATCACATCTGTCGCTGTGATGATTGATGCACAACATGGCATAATAACCCAAAAATTAATCAAAATAATTTTTTTTAAAAACATATCTAGCAATAATAAAGTTGGTTAAATCCACGCTAGTAGTTGCATGAACAGTACGTTTTTTATTTCAAGTATGGAATCATACAATTTGTCCAAAGAAACGTCGCTATCTCAGTGACAATTCTTTCTTTCAGGCTGGTAGGTACCATAATATTGAAAAAATGCATATAAGAAAGTACAAACAAATACAGCGATTTCACATTCACTTTACAGAAACGTTAAAATGGCCACCATCTTGAAAAGGAAACAGAACGTAAAAACAAATTTTAAGACAGGCGAAATGAAAATGTCAATTAAAATAAGTAATATAACTCGAAATTAGTAACATTTTTCGATACATCAATAAAAGATTATGACAAAAGTAGTCAATCACAACTCACCATTTTCGGAACTTGGTCACCAACTCTGGAGCCATCTCCATCCAGCCCACGCGGATGCCCGGTGCCATGATCTTACTGAAGGAGCCGTTGGAGATGACGTGCCCGCCGTGGTACTCCGTACCCTCAATTCGGTCATAGGAGAAGAGGCGCGCTGGTGGCGGGCCGTCCCCGAAGTGAAGCAGGTTGTACACATCGTCGCAGAAGACCAGCAAGTCGTGTTGTTGGGCGGTTTTAACAAGCTTTTTGCAGCTTTCTGGCGGGTATAGAAGCGTTAAAATTATATTAATTCGAGTGATAATAATGGGGAATTTTCACAAACTATGAAGATTTAAAGTTTAAAAACGTTTGACTTTAATATTTTCATTGATAAAAATATCAATAGTTGAGTATAAAAATAACAAGAGTTAAGTATTAAAATATCAAGGGTTAAGTATAAAAATATCAAGAGTTAAGTATAAAAATAACAAGAGTTAAGTATTCAAATATCAACGGTTAAGTATAAAAAATATCAAGAGTTAAGTATTCACATATCAAGGGTTGGGTATAAAAATATAATTAAGGCGAAGCACTACGAAGTAATGAAAAAAAATCATGTGATTTTGGTTTGAAAATTTGATCATTTACGAAAATTTCACATGATTTAATTAAATAGTGGGAGTAGAACACACCTTGGCCTTTGAACAAAATTGAGCGTTTTTCGATAAGTCATTTTATAAGCCCAGAAAAAAATTAAGTATCAGGCCTATAAAAACTGCCTTAAAGTTCAAAATTTCCTACTTACGAAACCCTTTTCGCTTATGGGTTTGTTGTATAATGTGACAAATGAAATTCTTTTGGAATTGATCAAGAAACATCTTAGGACGGGTTGTTTCGGAGAATTTGAACAATTCTTCAAATTTCAAAGTTAATTTCCCAGTTCTGTGAAAGATTTTTTCAAGTTCTGTTATTATTTCAGTGTTGTCATGCAACTAGCCTGTGATGATATAATAGCAGAACTTGAATAGGACTTTCACAGTACCCGGAAATGAACGTTGAAATTTGATGAATTGTTCAAATTCTCCGAAACAACCCGTCCTTAATATTGGTTCCTATCTTCATAAAATAAAATAATACACCCTTTTTCTCAAAGTTTTTACATTGCCTTAAATGGTATTATCCGAGTTTAGTGAACAGATCTGAATAACCAGGCACTTTGCAACCTTCGTCTTCCGCATCTCCTACTTCCCACTTCCTTCAATCTCACAATATAACCCAAATTGTAGATGCCACAGTTCCACTGGCTCTGGGAAGTTTGGACAAAAACGAAACAGATGTGGTCTGACAACCTTTCGAATAAGAAATCGTACGCATTTAATTCAAGATCAGGTACAAAAATATTACATTACAATAATTAAAGATTTGTGGTTCATTGTTACACAATTATTATTATTGTTTTTTGTGATTATTGTGACAGTGGGAGGATTGTGGGTGAATGTAACCGCGAAACACTTCTGAAGATAATCACTGTCGCAATATATTATTACGTATTTGAGTCCATTAAATTATGCAGAGAAAAAAATAAACACAGACTCGAAATCTGCGTGGGTGGTTTAACCTGAGATTGAGTAAGTATGGAGGATATGTGACGCATGGATTATCTGGCAGAAAAACAATTGTAAATTATTATATAGGCGTGTCCCATAATCAATTCCCCAGTTGTCTTAATATTTTATTTGGTAATTATTCAGGATCGCTGGCCACGGCTAATACGAAATATTTTTCAATAAAACTTTTAAATTTACCTTAATTACTATAAAAGGAAACAGGCTGCATTTGGGAAATTTTAATTTTCAATTACATAAAATGAAAATTCTGTTTCGTTGTATGTGATGATTATATTTACAGGGTGGGGCAAAAGTAATCACCCGATGTTCTTTTGCTGTAATTTTTTTTTAAATGATAAATTTTGGTACTGCTTGATATTCCGCGTTCTTGCGGAGTAAACCAATTCATGTTTTTCATGATTTGTATTCTGCGTTTGTTTACTTCACAAATGTCAAAACCGAATTGACATTTGGCACCATTTGCAAAAGTTATAGCGTTTTTCAATAGGATGATTACTTTTGCCCCACCCTGTATAAAATAAAAATGTTCGTTTGTTCAAAATCTTAAATCTGCGAAAGTTCTTCACCCGATTGCTTTGAAATGTTGACACAACGTTGCATTCGAATACGCATGTGTTATTATATACCTATATTACATAGATGTCACCTGTGACAGGTAAAAACATGCCTTTTTTTAAAACAGCGCCATCTGTTGGACAAACATGCTTTTTTATGCAAAAAAAAAACAAACAGGGCTGGAGGAGGCCCACCACTTCCCCGCCCTGTTTTAGGTACTGATGGTACCCCTTCAGAGCTCTCGCAAGGACGCTAATTTTTTGATATAACGAGTCTACATTTAAAATTTCAAAACAAGACCTCCAAAATGTCCATGCATACAATGTTATTCGCAGTATAACAAGTGCTGCGTATTAGTAACCTGTTGGTAAAATCTACTCTATTTGGTTAGTTTAACAGGTCATATGTACAAGGGATCAACAATAACGGGTAAAAATAATAATTTACAGCCACCTGCAAAAATTAAAAATTATGAGACAAAAGAAAATGGTGAAATGTACACCTCATTTTTTGTGAGGGGGTGTCGTCACCCGCTCCCAGGCAGTCCTAGGGAGAGAAAGCAGGGCATTGGATAGGTTTCACGAGGATCAGGTTCCGCGCCCCTAAGCCAGGAAACCGGTTGTGCCTCGACGAAAGATGTAAGTTGGGGTTGGGAAGATCCCAAAGACCACGAGGAGAAAGCAAAACAGGGCTGTCTCAAAAGGGCGTTTTACTTTTACGTCCACTATAAGCAAAACGCCCTATTGTTTTTCTAGCTGCACAGACAGACTGCGCCATAGCAATAGTGACTACAGCTAGCATAAAGAGTTGGGACTCTAAAATTATATTCATATTATTCATTATACCTAGCTTTCTCATTAAAAATTTAGGCGTATTAGATCTATCAAAAAATTTATATATAAAGATGCAAAAGTCGGTCATTTTGAATACATGTAGGATAACGAAAGATTTTTTAAATATTTATTTTGAGGGATCAGTAGGATTTATAGGCCCTGTTAGAAGTTCTACCGAGCCGAACCCTCTGATATGAAAATATCTGGAGTCGGTGAATTATTTTCCCATTTGATCTCTGGTGAGTTGACGTGTTGTTCTTGTATTGTTTTGTATTTATTTTGCTTATATAATGCACTTACATAATGTTGATTGACTAGATGATCATTTGTGGAAAAGTGTGTGGAAGGGTTTAGTTTTTCCTATGGGGAAGATTTAACCCGGACATAAAATCGGAAGTAGTAAAAAATGTTTAAAAAGATTTTTTTTTGTTTCTTTACACAAGTCAAGATTGTGATGCATCCTCTATTTATATAGCTCAAGGTATGAGTGGACCTATACAAAACACCTCAAACAGCCATGACAAACCTCCCACGGTGGCGAGGTCTTGGGGTCTCACAAGCCTGAGGCAACTGGTATTGTAACAAGGAAGGTGTTCTGGCATTGTTGTGACCTAACAAGGTTCAACACCGTCTCACAACACATTACAATATGATGCAAATCTATTTATACAAAAGCAACAAGAGTGAACTTGGGAACTAAAGAATACATAACTAAAATATACAATGCTTAAATAAGCTGATAGGTTAAACTTTGAGTTGAGATTGAAACATAGAATTTTGCCTGGAGCCACTGTGACTATGGCATCACCAATTGGGATATGTTGTGAGGCTGAAGGTAGTGCGGAGGGTAAGGAGACGGGGAAGAGGAAGGTGGGGAAGTACCTGGCTATTCAGATCTAGTCACCAAACACAGCTAAAGCCATTTCAAGCAATTTCTGGTGGTGTTATCCAGGGCGATATTATTATAAATGAATAAGTTGTGAAATAACAAAAATTAAATACAAAAAATTTACTTGCGAACGCCTGGATTTGAACCAGCGACATCCGGATTGCTAGTCAAGAGTCTTATCCCTCAACCACGCAGGATTATTATGAAATACATGTTTATTTTATAATCTGTACCTAAGAGATAAACTTTTTTGAGTTTTTCAAAATGAGATGACAGTAATTTTCTTCTTATTTTGAATGTTAAATGTGTAAAATCTCATTAAAAATATCAAAAAGCTGCTTTAAGGTGTTTTCGAAAAGGGAATGTTTTAAGGGTTTTTGAAACTTCATGTAGACCAGGAGATCAAGTTGTTTTGAAGACCAAGTGTGCGAAATTTCATCAATCTCAGAATAAAACTGTAGATTTGTATTAAAACAAAGCCACGCCACCACAGACAGTCTTCTATAAATTATTTTTGGATTTGTATTTCTTTTAAGTGCTCTGACGATGTCATAATCAGGGCCAATCCAACCGGCGCCTGGCGCAAGTAAAATTTTGGCACCCCTTGTCAAAACCAGTAGACGCCCAAGTGGGTAATCAATAATATTCGGATGATTTGTATTTTTGTGCAGGGCCGTTTTTATGAAAAACAATCTTAAGCATGATGTGCTAGGTGTTGGAAATTATCAGCGCCTTGGCGCTTAGTAATGCGTTGCCCTGAGCAGACTGTTCCAACTGAGCCTGCATTGGGACGGAACTGATCATAATAGTGATGAAACGATGCAAAATAAAAACAAACTGTTATTAATCAATAATTGCATAAAATTACTCACCTAACTAAAAAAATTATGTACAAAATTATAAATATTTAAATTACAACTACCACATAATTTTACAGGGTTTTCCAATAAGAGGTGTTATTTTGAATAGCTCGCTATTTCGGTAGATGTTACTTTTTAAGCTGTCATTTTTTGACATTTCACAAGTAGAAACTACGCCATTAATAAAAATGGAACGATACATGCTTCAACAACGCATTGAAATTATTAAAATTCACTTGAGTGAATCAAATGCAAATCATCTTGAGTGATGAGGCCCATTTCCACCTCGATGGCTTCGTCAACAAGCAAAATTGTCGCATCTGGGGATCGGAAAACCCAAGAGTTATTGTTGAAAAGCCTCTCCATCCTCGACGTGTGACTATTTGGTGCGGTTTATGGTCCGGCGGAGTAATTGGACCTTACTTTTTCGAAAATGAGGCTGGAGCAACAGTTACGGTGAATGGATCGCTATCGAGAAATGATTAATGATTTTTTATGGTGGGAATTAGATGGTATTGATCTGGACAACGTTTACTTTTAACAGGACGGCACACAAGCAACGAAACCATTGATCTTTTACGATTGAATATCAAAATAACAACTCTTATTGGAAAACCCTGTATGTGTACATGTATGCATGTATCAAGGTACAATCAAATCTTTAAAATACTGGCTATTTTTAATTTTTATTAAGAATTATTACAACCATCATTACAGGGTGTCCGCGAGTTAAGTGCGCTAACTTCGGGAGGTGATTCTACACGATGGTGGAAGGAAAAAAGATATTTATTTTTTTTCGTAATTCCAATATATAATTTCCTATTAACACAATTCAAGTTTTTAACCACTCAGAACATTAGATTGTCAATAGACGTAAATATGATAATAGCGGTCAAGACATTAGAATGTCTTTTCACGTAAACGCGCGAGATTTTACAAAAATCGATTTATTTCCATCACTAGTATACGGATTGCCATGATTTAAAAAACAGAGTATCGATAATGAATAACGCTACGCGTCTCTGTATTCAAGAATATCTATGGAAGGTAGAGGTGCATTATCTAAGCCGATTGAATCTGTCATCTTGTTCGTTCATAATTTATTGCGTTTCTAAATAATTTATTAAAAATATTTTAGTTTGGACGGTTAATATTTTGAGGTGACTAATAGTTTTTAATTATATTTTTTCAATATATAAAGTGTTATTTCTGTATGATACTCAGAAAAAAGTACATTTTTCACGGCTTTGAAATAATGGTAAGCGATTTTTACATATTTTTGACGTTTTCATAAAATGTATATTTAGAAACGCAAATATTTACGTATAACAACACAATGCGATAGTGGATTTCATAATCTTTCCAAAACATTTTTTAGAATGAGGCTACCTTTCCCAAAACGTGAGTTATGAAGCTTTTAGCAAAATTCGTAAATAACACAAAAATTATCACGTTTTGACAGTTCTAAAGGAACACATAGTAAATAAAAGTCTTTGTCTGAGAGGTTAACCTAAAAACTACCTTAAAACTTTGACACCCCTGATACTCTGTATAAGCGGAAAATGTTTAAATTATTTTTTAGTAAACAAACAAAATGTTGTTGGTAAAATCATAAAGATGGCGCTAGTATAATGAATTGAGAGGATTTAGTCTTTTTCTACAAATAATTTTGTCAGCAGAATCTCATAATATTAGCCACGAATAATGGCTACATATTAAAATAAATCATTTAAAAAATATTATTAAAGGTGTAATGGTTCTCAACGTTCTATGGTCAAAACAAAGGAAAGAAGCCAGATAGATCTTCTTAACGGATTAATATTTTGCTCGTTTGATTTGGCTCTTCTCGCGGTTTATCAACCCTTCAATCTTAACGAATTAATATGTCACGTTGTGTCAATTTTTTGTTTCGACAGGGATTAATTCATTGAAGGATCCTTTTAATTGGTTGTGGTAACTTTGGTTCTTTTTAGATGAGGCGTGTTACATTCTGTATGGTTTAAAAATAAGACAATGACCGACTACCCTGATTTTAACTACCTTTTCCTACCTTGTTTGCTCGCCCAAACGTTTCCGGTTGCTGCAGTTGATAATGTGCTAATATAATGAGACAATTAATTACAAATTAAGTACATGAAATTCACTATAGACAATTCAATTCAAGATGCACAAGATTCTAAGTTAATGATTTGACTATGGATTGTTAGTTTTGTGAGTTATTTCTATGAGTAGGTATTTTCGGGAATAGCTAGAGACAAAACATGTGTTGCTTTCGATTGGTCTCCGTCCAAATCCCACCCATCAACGTGACCAGCTCGAGAGCAGCCAAGTTGATGGTCCAATCCCAACACCTCCAGAAATGAATTGAATATCGCTCAGCGACAGATGAGATAATGACATGTTTTGCCTCCTGCCGGAGGGTGATGAAGGTGGAATGTGGGTCCTTGGTGGTAGCTGTTGATGTTGATGTTGATGATGAATGATGAAGATTCATCTTATACCGTTAGGTACAAGGGACTGCTCCGGTCCGGTGGCATGATAGCCTGGTGTCAGGAACCATATGGGTCACGTGGGTAGCGCGAGGTTTAGGTCGCGTCAACCTCCCCCAAATCGATGATGAGTTGAGCTTCGCCAGCATGCCGAAAATTAGGAGTCCACTCTACTAACCTCAAACATAAACATATACTGAAGTGGTTTGCATCAGCAACGTCAGGAGTTCGGGAGTCCCGTGAACACCCCTCTGGTTTACGCTCGTAAGGATAATGATGAATTCAGCTTCAGTTTGTTCGACTTCGCCTCTGCAGTCACGCTACTCCAAATAGCTCCTGGCTCCAGTCTATACAGCTTCTCGTTCCAGTAGAGGTAATGACACATATTTATCATATGTACAATACAAAACATACTTCAAGTCTTTCGTCCACACTCAAAATAGTCATGTCAATATTTAATTTGGATGAGGGCGTCCATCCGACATAACGAATGTTTCCTAGACGGGAGATTTTACCCCACTTCAAAGTCATGGTCATTAGCTCTATCGTTTGTTACCCTCCGTTCGCTTCAAATATCAAAGAATGGTAGAAATTGACATCCTCGACTTCCGGCGCTAAGGATCAGGGATACTGGAATCATCAGGTCGTGAATCTGAAATCATCCGATCTCCGTCAGCTCAAACGGTTTCAGTCGGAGTCAATTTCCAACCTAATTCTGGATGACTTCTCCTCCTATAGTGGGGTAAGTACTTATTGGATTTGACAGGAAGGACGTCAGAAAGCGCCGAAACAACTTCATATTCGTCACGATCCCTTCGTTCTGTCAGCGAGAAAATCCTCCTCACACGCCAGCCAAGAATAGCATAGCCCTTATCCGCTTTGTTCCTTCGTCTACCAGCTAACTCAAGTAGGAAAGCCCATTAGCAATTTTCGTTCCCTTCGATCTGAACTCAGTGAAAGCGTCCTCTCACCAGCTGAAAATACTCGAAACAGGGGTCTATTCCGGGTGACTATCTAAGGCTGGTCCGCCAACACCTTCGACAGAAACCGGTGCTTTTACGGGAATAACTCAACCACACCAATAGCAGGGGAAAAAGCCGGCGCTGCTATACTAAAATAGACGTTATATCGGTATCCAGGGTTATCGACTTTGCTAACACAAGAGTCCCTATTAGGCAAGCCAATTTACAAATTTCGTTCCCTTCGCTTTTGTCGCTTTGGTAAGATAGGACAGCCTACGGAAAATTCGTATACTTCGTCCCCGTCAAACCCATGAAAAATTAAAATCTCGCTTGATAGAATAGGAATGCCAGACAGATGCACTCTCTCGGCGACTAGCCTCGATCCGCTGCGTTATTCCGATTCAAAAATGAATTAAAAGAGTGATGTTTGAATAAATTATATTTAATTAAATATATTTTATGAATTCCGTATAGAATAAGTTGAATTCCCAAGGAGGATACGACAACTCATTTTCAAATAACAGGCATTGAAGATTTAATTTACCGTTCTATCCGTTACTATAAAAACACTGCATAAATACAATGGTTTGTGTTCTATAAATTTTGGCGCTAAATATAACTACTAGAGAATTATTAAATCATTTTAAACTCATAAACAATGTCTATTGTTGGATGATCTAAAGCGGTTTCAGGGTAACCGTTCTTCGTCCCTTTTTTAATGGCCAGGTCTCGTAATTTATGACCTCCTTCGCTAACGGGTACCTATAGTGCTCAAGTTGAATACCCTTACTTCAAAATACAATTGGATTATTTGGTTTACATTAAGGAAATAAGTGTTAATAATTAGATTATAATAGACTTACCGATACATCTTAGTGTCAACAATCCAAATAATTATAAAAAAAACAAACACAGTCACATGCAGAAAACTCATGCTGTTAGAAAACCGCACCTTCTACACTAAATGATTTTAGCCGTGTTCGCGTCCCGACGATTAATTCTTGTTGACGCGCTTCCTAGTTTTTTACTAACTCGACTATCTTAAAACGCTGACCGATCCTGATTATTCCTGACCGCCTCCCAGACCTTGAAACTCTGACCCCCTTGACTTTATTTCCCGCCTCCCAACGTTTTCAAACTGACTATCTTGAACCGCTTTTTCTAACCACCGACTATCGACTTCCTTCCCCCGTTCTTCAACGCTGACCGTCTCCCCGCCCGGGCTCATTAACCACGACTATCGACTTGCTTCTTCCGACCTTCAACGCTGACTGTCTTGAACCGCTTTTTCTAACCACGACTATCGACTTCCTCCTCCCGATCTTCAACGCTGACTGCCTTGACCGTCTCCCCGCGCTTTCAAATCCCGACTCCCCCTTCTCAAACCAACCCCCCAAATCACCATATGCGATTTCTAATTTATGTTCTTTTGAATTCTGAATGCTTTTTGTTTTCAAAAGACAGAAATGCACTAAAGGAACACATCAATTATGGCCCTAGAACCTGTCACATTAATTTTAAATCGTTTCAAAACCAATAAATTGTTACTTCTCCAGTAAAGTCTAATTCTTTGTTCAAAGGATGAAACTTGACTACCCCCAGTCCAGCGGCGTGTTGGCCCACCAGCATTTTGGCTCGGCTTACTATTATCAACCACCATCACGGAGGTCTCTGCCGATACAGTGCATGTTCCTATTTTTTTTTCTCTACCCTAATAAATCTAAACACTTGTTTTAAAATCAGTTGTCCAACATCTGGTAATCTCCTATGTCGTGAGACCAACTGAAAATTTCTTTCCCACCATAATAAATCAACAATAAAAAAAATTTATCCCAGGGCGAGTCCATCACAGCTCCCTTCTGGAAAAATAATAGTGGGAGTAGATACGGAGATAAGCTATTGTCAGCTATTATTGTTCCATCAACTTAGCAGCAGAACACGTTTGAACTCGCCAATAATACATTTTTTTTTTCAAACCTTCCTAGGTTTCACTTGCTCCCCACTGCTCTGTTCTTGTTGTTAAAATTGTTAAAAACTCCTAATCCCTTTTACCTTTTATGTTATTTTTTTTTTATATATATTTATTTTTTTTCTACGAAAGATTTCCCAATCCGCCCCTGTCTCACTTGACGTTATATCTTATCTTTCTCCCTAGGCCGAACGCTATCAGTTAAACCTCTGGTAGGTCCGTTATGGGGCCCTTTTGTTAACCTTTTGTGTGTTCCTGCCGTTGTTAATTGTTTTATGACTGAGCATACAGTAACCAAGATCTTGAGAGTTATTTCGCACTAATTATTTGCATTTTTAAGCGTTGGGTAATTTGTTTTGATGTTTTAATTCATGTGAATAGGACTCCTTCTATATGAACAATCTATTAGTGTACCTATATGTTTTGCGGTAATTCAGTTCCGTCTAATTAGAGTGGATAATCTCTTTACCAATTTAATTGATAAATTATTTCTCGTAAAACCGTGTGCCTTATTTCCTATTCCTCCTTACAGGACGCCTGATAATAATAATTATTATTATTGAATAATTTATATAGCGCCGCTTTCGTGAAAAGCTAACTCAAGGAACCTAATATTGTAGTAGCTACTAATATTTTGATAAGAGTTTTGTTGAACAACTATGTCGTATTATAGGAAAAAGAAGTGTGGAGGGGGAGGGGAAGGAAAAGGGGTAAACTATACAAATGAAATCTCTTTCAAACTACGCTGTCTTACATTAGCCAAACAATAACGGTGAATGGTGATCAGAACTCAAACATTGACCTCAGCGTGTCTTAGGCTATACTCTAATAGCTGGCGACCCACTTCTCAAAGGTACCGTGACCTACCAGAACCCACCACGCCTGAAGGAAAACGAATTGAGACTTCCCAACACTTCCAGATATTGTTCCAGCGTATTCACTTCTGTGAACCTACTTTACTGTCTCTAAATGGGGAAAGTAATTGCATCCCATATCACGATGCTGACGCGAAAATGTGTCATGTAAGTTTCGTCTGATGAAGCCCTCCTTCCACGTGCTGTCAGACCTACACTTCACCTCTTAGAATCTGTTGTAATTAAGCCAAGATTGCGTTGGCTTACATCAGGTTCCAGGTCGACGCCATTGGAGTATTTGATAGAACTTTAACGGGTTTATTCCTACGGAATATCGCGCGAACATCTCTTCCACACAACCTTGCAGGAACCTCGCAGGTTACCTTCAGCTAGACGCCTTCAACAGCGAATTACGCTCTTTTCATCCCAGAGTCACTCATGTCTTCTCACCCTGTCTGTCATTCCCTTTTTCATTGCATAAAACCGCGAAAGGGTGTAGCTTTCAGTACGCCGCGCTGAACTGTCCAGTTTATGTTGGAGTCTTCGTCCACGCGATAGCGCAGGAAAAAAAAACCATTTCGGCTTGCTAATATTTGTGTGATATTATTTTGACAGCGAAACTATCTAATTCTCCAATTATGAAGTTTAATCGTTGGTCGAAAATCGGGACAAAGGAAGGTTTAGTAATGTTGACAACACTACCGAGGTAATTAATGTTGATTCGATGGGGAGTCTGAAAAAGTATCAGGGAAACCCTAGGTATAAATATGTTTATATGTATACATTTTTTTTTTCACGAACCCTTTATTCATATATATTTTTTTATTTTATTTAATCGATTCTACTTCCGTAATTGGGATTCTGAAACTGACTTATTTTAAAACATTGTTAACATTCAAATACCAGCATCCTGTCCGTTGACCCACTTATAACGGTCAAGTTCGTAATAAGTGTCGTAATAAGCTATTATTTATTTTTGTCCCCGGGGAGAGGGTCCGGTCTAGTAGTACAATACATCTTTGTTATGATTTTACAACCGTCTTGGCCCTAGGGTCTTCCTCACCGTACGTCTATTATTGACTTTAAAATGTTTGTTTAAATTGCACTTTCCCTTTTCGTCTCCCTTCAAAGTAACACGGGCATGTGCCTAGCATGGCGGTCGAAAAAATCCTAAATGCATTTAATAAATAATTTCAATGAATAAGGAAACATAAAAAAAAGTTTTATCTGTTAATTCAGTCCTTATCGGAGGTGGGACATCAGCCTCTAGAATGAACTGGGTTTGTGTCTACTACTTGAAGAAACTATTTTCTCCCTCCACAATGTAATACCTTTAATAACTATGTCTTATCGGAGGTTGGATGACAATACAAAATTTTGTTTTACAATTTTATTTAAAATTTAAATAATCTAATTTATTCTCTGCTTATAATTCACGGATATTTTTATTTCGGATATTTAGCATTGAAAGCAAATAAACTAATGCGCTGGTATTAGGTCTACTACTGAAGGAACTATTTTCTCCCTCCACAATGTAATACCTTTACTCACTATGTCCTATCGGAGGTTGGATAACATCATAAAATTTCGGTCGTATATTTTTATTTGGAATTTAAATAAACTGATTTTTACCCTACTGATAAATTCACGTATAGCTCAACTATTATTGTAGAAATTCACTACTTTTCGCAGTTTTGTATTTAAAACACTGAACTGTTAGCCCTGGCTTTTTATATTTTTTTTTCATTGTCTTGAACCAAACAGAATGTAAAACATTTTAATACCTCACCTCCTGGTCCAACGGCATCACTGTAATGGTTCTCAACGTTCTATGGTCAAAACAAAGGAAAGAAGCCAGATAGATCTTCTTAACGGATTAATATTTTGCTCGTTTGATTTGGCTCTTCTCGCGGTTTATCAACCCTTCAATCTTAACGAATTAATATGTCACGTTGTGTCAATTTTTTGTTTCGACAGGGATTAATTCATTGAAGGATCCTTTTAATTGGTTGTGGTAACTTTGGTTCTTTTTAGATGAGGCGTGTTACATTCTGTATGGTTTAAAAATAAGACAATGACCGACTACCCTGATTTTAACTACCTTTTCCTACCTTGTTTGCTCGCCCAAACGTTTCCGGTTGCTGCAGTTGATAATGTGCTAATATAATGAGACAATTAATTACAAATTAAGTACATGAAATTCACTATAGACAATTCAATTCAAGATGCACAAGATTCTAAGTTAATGATTTGACTATGGATTGTTAGTTTTGTGAGTTATTTCTATGAGTAGGTATTTTCGGGAATAGCTAGAGACAAAACATGTGTTGCTTTCGATTGGTCTCCGTCCAAATCCCACCCATCAACGTGACCAGCTCGAGAGCAGCCAAGTTGATGGTCCAATCCCAACACCTCCAGAAATGAATTGAATATCGCTCAGCGACAGATGAGATAATGACATGTTTTGCCTCCTGCCGGAGGGTGATGAAGGTGGAATGTGGGTCCTTGGTGGTAGCTGTTGATGTTGATGTTGATGATGAATGATGAAGATTCATCTTATACCGTTAGGTACAAGGGACTGCTCCGGTCCGGTGGCATGATAGCCTGGTGTCAGGAACCATATGGGTCACGTGGGTAGCGCGAGGTTTAGGTCGCGTCAACCTCCCCCAAATCGATGATGAGTTGAGCTTCGCCAGCATGCCGAAAATTAGGAGTCCACTCTACTAACCTCAAACATAAACATATACTGAAGTGGTTTGCATCAGCAACGTCAGGAGTTCGGGAGTCCCGTGAACACCCCTCTGGTTTACGCTCGTAAGGATAATGATGAATTCAGCTTCAGTTTGTTCGACTTCGCCTCTGCAGTCACGCTACTCCAAATAGCTCCTGGCTCCAGTCTATACAGCTTCTCGTTCCAGTAGAGGTAATGACACATATTTATCATATGTACAATACAAAACATACTTCAAGTCTTTCGTCCACACTCAAAATAGTCATGTCAATATTTAATTTGGATGAGGGCGTCCATCCGACATAACGAATGTTTCCTAGACGGGAGATTTTACCCCACTTCAAAGTCATGGTCATTCGCTCTATCGTTTGTTACCCTCCGTTCGCTTCAAATATCAAAGAATGGTAGAAATTGACATCCTCGACTTCCGGCGCTAAGGATCAGGGATACTGGAATCATCAGGTCGTGAATCTGAAATCATCCGATCTCCGTCAGCTCAAACGGTTTCAGTCGGAGTCAATTTCCAACCTAATTCTGGATGACTTCTCCTCCTATAGTGGGGTAAGTACTTATTGGATTTGACAGGAAGGACGTCAGAAAGCGCCGAAACAACTTCATATTCGTCACGATCCCTTCGTTCTGTCAGCGAGAAAATCCTCCTCACACGCCAGCCAAGAATAGCATAGCCCTTATCCGCTTTGTTCCTTCGTCTACCAGCTAACTCAAGTAGGAAAGCCCATTAGCAATTTTCGTTCCCTTCGATCTGAACTCAGTGAAAGCGTCCTCTCACCAGCTGAAAATACTCGAAACAGGGGTCTATTCCGGGTGACTATCTAAGGCTGGTCCGCCAACACCTTCGACAGAAACCGGTGCTTTTACGGGAATAACTCAACCACACCAATAGCAGGGGAAAAAGCCGGCGCTGCTATACTAAAATAGACGTTATATCGGTATCCAGGGTTATCGACTTTGCTAACACAAGAGTCCCTATTAGGCAAGCCAATTTACAAATTTCGTTCCCTTCGCTTTTGTCGCTTTGGTAAGATAGGACAGCCTACGGAAAATTCGTATACTTCGTCCCCGTCAAACCCATGAAAAATTAAAATCTCGCTTGATAGAATAGGAATGCCAGACAGATGCACTCTCTCGGCGACTAGCCTCGATCCGCTGCGTTATTCCGATTCAAAAATGAATTAAAAGAGTGATGTTTGAATAAATTATATTTAATTAAATATATTTTATGAATTCCGTATAGAATAAGTTGAATTCCCAAGGAGGATACGACAACTCATTTTCAAATAACAGGCATTGAAGATTTAATTTACCGTTCTATCCGTTACTATAAAAACACTGCATAAATACAATGGTTTGTGTTCTATAAATTTTGGCGCTAAATATAACTACTAGAGAATTATTAAATCATTTTAAACTCATAAACAATGTCTATTGTTGGATGATCTAAAGCGGTTTCAGGGTAACCGTTCTTCGTCCCTTTTTTAATGGCCAGGTCTCGTAATTTATGACCTCCTTCGCTAACGGGTACCTATAGTGCTCAAGTTGAATACCCTTACTTCAAAATACAATTGGATTATTTGGTTTACATTAAGGAAATAAGTGTTAATAATTAGATTATAATAGACTTACCGATACATCTTAGTGTCAACAATCCAAATAATTATAAAAAAAACAAACACAGTCACATGCAGAAAACTCATGCTGTTAGAAAACCGCACCTTCTACACTAAATGATTTTAGCCGTGTTCGCGTCCCGACGATTAATTCTTGTTGACGCGCTTCCTAGTTTTTTACTAACTCGACTATCTTAAAACGCTGACCGATCCTGATTATTCCTGACCGCCTCCCAGACCTTGAAACTCTGACCCCCTTGACTTTATTTCCCGCCTCCCAACGTTTTCAAACTGACTATCTTGAACCGCTTTTTCTAACCACCGACTATCGACTTCCTTCCCCCGTTCTTCAACGCTGACCGTCTCCCCGCCCGGGCTCATTAACCACGACTATCGACTTGCTTCTTCCGACCTTCAACGCTGACTGTCTTGAACCGCTTTTTCTAACCACGACTATCGACTTCCTCCTCCCGATCTTCAACGCTGACTGCCTTGACCGTCTCCCCGCGCTTTCAAATCCCGACTCCCCCTTCTCAAACCAACCCCCCAAATCACCATATGCGATTTCTAATTTATGTTCTTTTGAATTCTGAATGCTTTTTGTTTTCAAAAGACAGAAATGCACTAAAGGAACACATCAATTATGGCCCTAGAACCTGTCACATTAATTTTAAATCGTTTCAAAACCAATAAATTGTTACTTCTCCAGTAAAGTCTAATTCTTTGTTCAAAGGATGAAACTTGACTACCCCCAGTCCAGCGGCGTGTTGGCCCACCAGCATTTTGGCTCGGCTTACTATTATCAACCACCATCACGGAGGTCTCTGCCGATACAGTGCATGTTCCTATTTTTTTTTCTCTACCCTAATAAATCTAAACACTTGTTTTAAAATCAGTTGTCCAACATCTGGTAATCTCCTATGTCGTGAGACCAACTGAAAATTTCTTTCCCACCATAATAAATCAACAATAAAAAAAATTTATCCCAGGGCGAGTCCATCACAAAGGTTATTCCCATGAATGTAACATATCATTCAAGAAGATAATACTAATAAATGTAAGCGAAACACGAAACAGAACTTATTCACAGAACAACTGACAGCAAAAACGGTCTTAACTAAGAATCGAATAATACATAATAACATTACATGTATATAGCGCTGTTTTGTGTCATTTCTCTCCGAGTTGGTTGAGACATTGTCCTGGTAAAACAGATCAAGACACAGAAAAATAAAAACGTAACGGTCTCAACTGGGAATTGAACAAAAGAACTCTGTTTCACCGGGACAATGCCTCAACCAACTCGGATGGTTGAGACGTTGTCCCGGTAAAACAGAACAAGACACAGAAACATATAAAGGAAACGGTCTCAACTGGGAATTGAACAAAAGAACTCTGTCTCACCGGGATAATGCCTCAACCAACTTGGATGGTTGAAACGTTGTCCCGGTGAGACAGAGTTCCTTTGTTCAATTCCCAGTTGAGACCATTACCTTTTTATTTTTCTGTGTCTTGTTCTGTTTTACCGGGACAACGTCTCAACCATCCGAGTTGATTGAGGCATTGTCCCGGTGAGACAGAAATCCTGGGTTCTGTGTCTTATTCTGTTTCATGTTTCATTTATATTTATTAGAATTATCTTCATCTCCGATAATAAAAAAATAATAGCTAATAGTTAACTCACCTGGTGGCAGTAACCGTCCTGTTGGATTGTGGAAGGTAGGAATCGTATAAAGCATTGCCCAAAATGGCTTTTGCTCTGAGCACTTCCATGATGAGGAATTTTTTGCCTCTGTGACCATTGTTTCAAATTTATCAACATCCACTCCATCCTGCGTCATTGGCACTGGAAAAATAAGAATTTATTCACCCTTCAGGCCTCTGGCATATTGACCGTCATACTACCTAAAGATGCCATCAAAAAGTCGGTGAATTTGAGTGCATTTCAGGTTCTCAATAAAATGCAAATAAATGGGATATTTCTGAATATATTCGAAAACTAAAAACTGTTTTTGAAAGGTGATGAAATACTCTCTCAAAATTTATTATTAGAAATATACACATAATTTTTGAAATATTCAATTTTTAAATGCAAACATAAAAAAGTTTAAAAAATGGCTCGGCTCGACTAAAATTACCGATAATGAAAAAAATCATGTATTTTGTTAGAAAAATATTTTTTAAACATTACAGCCACCTCACTCTTTATTCGTTTCATTAAAAATAATTGATAAAAAATTCATAAACAGAATCAAATATTTTTCGAAATTGCGGTTGAAACTTTGGTTGTTTAAAGGTGTATATTTTAATAATTCTTTGTTTAGCTTCTATATTTGAATATAAAGCAATATTTTCTCTTTTTAACACTGTTTAGTTCAAATTTCTAACAATGAGACTATAAGACCTTAGGGGCCGTTCAAGTATTACGTAAGCAGATTTATTACAATTATTTACCCCCTCTTCCCCCTTGTCATCAAAAGTAAGCAAATCACTTACCCCCCCCTCCCATGCTTACGTAAAAATTGGTACCTATATGCATTTTTCTGTTAATGTATTCTGTTTTTTAAGCGAGTACCTAAACGTATTAATTATGTGTGGGAATCCCCGAATATGTATTCGGTTTTCAAACATAGACAATGTGTGGGTTGCCAATGTGTAAAAAAAAATAACTACTGCTGAGCAGTGCTGACGTAATCACTATCTCGACCCCTCACCCCCCCATGTCATCAAAAATAAGCAAAGCAAAGACCCCCCTGCCCCCCTATAGTGCTTACATAATACTTGAACGGCCCCTTATGAGCTGTTCTGAAAAGCGAACAAAATTGACTCTACGGGTACTAGCTGTTTGTTAAAAAAACCGAACAAATTAGCTTGAAGAGTTAATCATTACTAAAGGGTTGGATTTTCCTTGACAAATGGGCTGTACGCTCCAATTTTTTGTCAGTCGTCTCCAGTCCTCAGACCTTCCTTTCCATCCATCTTCAATCCTCTTCGACGCAGTCAGTTCACTTCTTCCTTGACCTGCGTCTGGTTCAACTGGTCACCATTTTCGGTATCTGTCACTCTTTCCATATATCAATCCCATCGCTTTCATCGAGATAGAATCTTACAATGATCTCACTCTCAATTAGATTAGAATTTACATAACTACTAATAATATATGCTGTTAATAATCAAACATACTAATTTCGGTAGTGTTTGCGTGCATTATTCAGTTCTGCATGAAATCTGGCCCACAAATTTGCTTTGAACGGTTCCATGATAACTCAACACAGTGACAATTCAACACACGTTTAAAAAGTGATATAAAGTCATTAGAAACGATAAAAAATAAATAAAATTTAAGCCTAACCTAACCGAACCTACTTAACCCAGTTAATAAAGTTTTTGTTTCATCACTTTCAATGATTTAACACATTGTAGTCGGGCGCTTCAAACAATAGAATCTAGCCTATAGCGGGTGTTTTTCGCGATTAGCGCATAAATATATCGCTTTCCTAAAATTGACACAATCTCTAAACCAAATAATATTTTCAATTGAAATTTTCAAAGAAATCATATATGACATTTGATCATCAACAATAAATTATAATTGCTTTGATTACATCATAATTTCACCACATTTCAAAGCTGAATATAAAAACCTGATATTAATTCAGTAAATAGCATTCAATATTCAATATTTGAAAATTCCAAGTAAAAGACAACATGTTTATTCATATCATATAGTTATATAATAAATAATAATATATATTTGCCATGCCCGCAATTTTACAATCGCTGGATGTGTGAAATCTGATAGCGTAAATTGAACAGTGTCGTCTAAGGTCGAAGGCGCACACTCAATAACTTATATGTTTAATTGCTTCTTGTCAAAAAAGAGTCTTTTGCGGTTGTCTCGCCTAATTGAAGAGCCCATTCCACTTATGAATCATAGAATTTCACGCTGATAACAAACCCGTATAATGCCGTTTCTCGCCAAAAACCGACAGTTGACCAAAACGGCATTTGCCGTGTCCCGCAGTTGACCGACAGTCCGCGAAAAACGGCAAAGGCCGTGTCCCGACGACAATGTGTTAATATAACTTTTTAAAGATGTGATGAATTATAATTTTGATGATTTATCCGGTCACCGCTTTGAACATAAGTGTCATTTTCAAAATTGGAATCAGTTGCGTGAAGAGTTCAGAAAAGCGATAAAGTACCTACCTGTACTAAAATATTAAATTATTTCATAAATTCGAAAATTGGAACTGATTTGTCAAGAATCAAAAATTCGGACTATCCTGTGATTTTTATACTGGTAAGTTATAGCTAGCATATTATACTAGTTATTATAACTGCTAATAAAATGGATACTGCTAAAATATCTGTCCAAACCTCTCCATATTCTCATAAAGGATGTATTCAATAGAAAAGAGGTTACAAAGAAGCTCTCAGTGACAGGACAGTGTCATTAAATAACATTAATTCTGAAAAAGCCACAAAATAAGCATAAAATAGCAGAAAAGCCACACGATTATGGCCAGTAAATCTCATCTCATTGACCTATAGTGTAATAAAGAAGGCAATTAAGATATAGTACTATTATTATAGGCAATCTTTATGAAGACCCCCACATATTGACCAGAGATGTGCGAAATGGGTACCCAAAACCATTTGAAATGCAAAAGGGAAATGGGTCAAAACTTTTCTTGACTAATGTTGCCAACGTAAAAACATAGAAACTGCTTTCTAACATTTAATATTATAGCGTCATGGCCCCATGTTCAGTATTTTTTGTAATGGTATCACTCAATTGCCAGGGCTCCTACCAGGGAGCAACTTGACAAATGTAAATTATCTCTCATAGCGAGGTTGAGGACCGACTGATATTTGGGGCTTATGAAAAAAAGATGAGTGGAGATAGTAGGAAGAATGTTGCAAAAAAGCATTTAAAATACAAAATGCAAAATGGTTTTTAGAAAAGCATTTAAAATGCAAAATGGAAAATACCCATTTTGCATTTTGCATTTCCATTTGAAATGGATTTATTTGAAATAAAGCACATCTCTGATATTGACTGATATTAATTAATTATTTGCAGAAAGTTTGAGAAATTTTCTGAATTGAACACAGGAGAAGTTTGAGAGCCGTGATTTCCTATCAACTGCGATGAATTGAAAAATTAACCCTTGGAATGCCATCCTCCCGGGACCTAGTAAGTTTTACCTTAAGGCGATACACTACGTCGTGTAGTATTTTAAATTAAGCCGCTATCAATAACAACCCTTACGTAGATGGCGATAAGGTTTAAATTCCCGCTTAACACCATCCGCCTGTTTTGATTTATGCAAGAAAAAAACATGGCCAAAAAGTGCCTTTTATTTTATTTTGTGGATGTTCAGGCATAAATATTTAATTTTTTTTTGATCATTTTATAAATAACTTAATTTGCCACATTATACAATAAAATCATAACCGTCAATGAGTTTGTAAGTAGGAGATTTTGAACTTTAAAGCAGTTTTCATAGACCTTTACATTATTTTTTTCTGGGCTTATAAAAAGACTTAACTAAAAAATACTCGATTATTTCAAAGGCCAAGATGTATTCCACTCGCAGTATTTAATTAAAGCATCTGAAAAATTTCTAGGCGACCAAATTTTCAAACTAAAAACACATGATTTTGAATTACTACGTATGGCATCGCCTTAATTGAATTATGTAAATTGTACCGTCTTACAAGATAAGTTTTTTTTCATATTTATAAAATAAAAGTATATTATACCTGTCTTATGTTTTTTCCCCAGGATAAATACTTATGCAGGGTGTCTGGTGGTAAAGTTCACTAACTTCAAGGGGTGATTCTACATTTTTTCGAAATTTCAACGTTTTAAGTTAGTTTTTATGTAAAAAAACTTGAATTGTTTGTATGGGAAAATAAATATTCTTCTATGGAAAAATATTTTAGTATGGGATAAAAAGTTGAAATTTCAACAAAAGTTATTTATCTTTTTTACGTATTATTTTCTTTTTCTGGTAAACTAATGTTTAAGACAAGATTTTTTATGCATAGCACAAAGGGTAACAATTATTTTACAAGCAATAATTATTCGCCTGAAACACTCATCCACATTGAAAAATCTCCTGATAAAAGATAGATCAGACGATACATCAGATACATAAGACGCCATCTAGTGAGAGAGTTAGCAATTACAATGCCTTTCTCATATAAAATAAAGTTGGTTGTTTTCAGGTGAAAAAATGTAACAAGCAGTAATTGTTGAATGAAACACTAGTATATATTGAATTATTTCGCGGATAAGAGATAAGCCGCCATAGCTCAGTGGTCAGAGCTGTCGACCGGAAATCGAAGGGACACGGGTTCGAGTCCCGTTGGCGTCATGCATCTTTTATCAGGAGATTTTTCAATGTTTCAGGCGAATAATTATTGCTTGTAAAATAATTGTTAATTTTTTTACTTCTACCATCATGTAGAATCACCTCACGAAGCTAAGTGCACTTTACCCAGGACACCCTGTATTCAGAGAAATGTTTTTTCTCTCTTTAATGTTATAAAAAAATCTATCTATACAGGGTGTCCGGAAACTCGTAGTACAAGCGGGAAACTGGTGAATCTACATCACATTTGGAGTCGATTTTGTAGTATTTTTTTTTTTTATTTGAGCTTCCGTTATCGAGTAAATCGAGTTAGAAGTTGATTTTTTTTTTTTTTTTTTTTAATCAAATTCTTATAAATTATTACTGAAGATCAAAGTACCCAACTAATTAAAACTATTTGAAAGTAAAACAAATGAAGAAACTCGGATTTGAAGCATTATTTTGAAATCACCCTTCATTTAATCCGGTGTAATCATAAAATATTTCTGCTCTGCAGGGTTAATACATCTGTTGTTCAACCCTAAACACCAGAAAAAACTTTAACCCTAAAATAGTCGAATAATATTTTTTTTTGGTTTTTTTTGTGAAAATGCTCAAATCAAAAAACTTTATGTTTATTTGGGTTCCCCATGTGGTGTAGATTCTCCAGTTTCCCGCTTGTACTACGAGTTTCCGGACACCGTGTATAAATAAAAATGTAATTGTTCAAAATCTTAAATCTCCGAAAGTTCTCACCGATTGCTTTGAAATTTTGACACAACGTTGAATTGGCGTGTGTTTTTATATACCTTTATTATATAGATGTCACCTGTGACAGATAAAAACATGCTCTAGTGTAACCAGTGACAGGCAAAAACATGATTTTTTTTAAAAATAGCGCCATCTTACGGACGTAAAAGCAACATGTGCTATTGTTTCTCTGTCTGTACAGACAGACTGAGCCACAGCAATGCGTGGCGGGATACAGATAGTATATAATAAAGAAATATTTTCGGCTCAATTCTCGGATAGTTTTAATATATTTTCCATAAAGCTAAATGAATGATCTATATGAGGTTTTCTTCAAAATAAGAAAATAAGAAATATGAGACGAAAGATAACTATGGAAGCATTTGGCTTTGATGAACATCTTTTGTGTACGACTCACGACGGAATTGTCTATACCTTTGATAATTCTATGCATTGGGAAGGTCTGGAGAGTGCTCAAGGCGATCATGTATGTGAACTCCTCGACGAAGATGAGAGCATCTGGCACCAGGAGGATGCTGACTGCAAGATGAAGACCGTGACTGGCTCCACAGGTCAACACCAAGTCGGCTCTGAAACAGTCACAGTACAGCTGATTCAAACAATCGGATTTCTGCTTTATGGTTTACAGACCTTCTCACTTGACTATTCAAGCTTCATAAATAGGTAACTAACTGTATAGTTATCGTTATCAATGATTCAATATGTATTGTACGGATTTGGCGGACAGAATGTCAAGTTGCACAAAGGATACCGACTGCACTATGAAACCAAATCCTATGGACACGAGACAATTCTATTCAAGTTTTCTTTTTATATCATTATTGGCCAGGGGCTTCACAAAACTGAAATAATAACAGGACATGAATAGAACCTTCACAGAGCTTGAAAATCATCTTTGAAATTTGATGAATGTTTCAAATTCAATGAATACTGCAAAAATATCTGTTGAAACCTCTCCATATTCTCATAAAGGATGTATTCAATAGAAGAGAGGTTACAAAGAAGCTCTCAGTGGCAGGAAAAGAGGAATATTTTCAGTAGTCCATACACAACTAGCTTACTTCAGCTTGCTTATTATAATGCCATCGAATATGGCTATCATTGTTCTGGGTCATTAGATATTTATATGTTCTGATGACAAACCTAGGGTTGCCAGATGTCCGGGTTTTTTTTTTAGGCGTTCAAAAAACCGTACTGTCCGGTCTAGAAAATTTTGGTAAACCAGACAACTCAATGTCCGGATTTTTTGAAAATATGCGACATATATACCTCACGAGATAATTTACAGAGCAAAGCCGTGAGCGATTCTGGCGGGTGGTAGCAAGACTTGCTGAAATCTGTTGAAAATGGTACAATACGTGTGCAGTGTTCCCGTCTCCAATGCCTTCGTAGAAAGAGTTTTTAGTGTAAAGGGTAATGTATGGACTGACGAAAGAAATAGACTAGGTGTGAATACCGTAAAAAAAGCGAATTATGTGTTTTCTTCAATTTAAATGTCAATTCCACTGAATTTAAAGATACAATTTCAGGAAATAAACGATTATTTAAAGCAGTAGCCAAATATGTTAAAAAGCGATTTTTTGCTTTGTGTTTCATTGTGTTCACCGTCAGAAATTTTTGGTAATTTTCTCTGTTTGTTTTGGTCAAATTCAAAGGGGTTTATGATTATCAAAGGACCCTTTGAATTTCGACAAATTTTACTAAAAAAATTCAAAGGGGGGACCCTTTGATAAAAAAATGTTCGGTTTTTTTATCTGGACCATAGACATATGAATATTAGTAGACCTGCCCTAAGTGATTAAAAGCGTATTATTCCCCACTCCCCATACCGGTTCCATTGGAGCCGGCTGGGCTCGCGTATGGCTTCCCGTGAATCTTGAGAATGTGACGTCATCATTCTTGTTCGAACTAGCGTCGAGCTATGGTCGAGGCATTTTATGAAATAACACGGCAAAATAGTGGCTTGTGCTATGAAAACTTGTAAAAATAGATGTGAAAAAGAGAATAAACCCAATTGTCGTATTACATTCCATATGTAAGCATCATTTTAAGCTTATTCACATCGTATAATATGAATCAGTTGTAGAAACATATACTATCACATCGAGATACATCTGGACGCAAAATACAAAGCCGTTTGCATAAGAATCAGGGATGTGCCTTCGCCTTTTGCGCTTTAGGTACCACGTGTTAGGTACGCGCTTGTTTCGTATGTACGGTACTGCTGGAACGAGAAGGAGTGAATATCACGTAATGCGCTAGGTTATACCGAGTGGCGATGTGTGATAGAAAATCATGTTTTTTGTTTTTAATTGAAAAAGTGTCATCGGAAGGCAAAATGATGTCCAAATTTTTACTCCAAATACTCTTAGGAAAATCGCTGGTAAAAACTGTGTGCATATAATTTCATTTGTTTTTTTAGTTGTTTTACTTTTCTATTATCTTCTTAAAAGTGAAATGTTATATATTTTCTTAAAGATTTCAATATTTTATTATTAATAGGAACAGAACGGTTGTGACAACCCTCCAACATTGGTCGAATGTAGCGATTCTCAAGTGTGCGCATCGTTGTTACTGGGAAGTAAATTATGAACACTTATAAAAGTGTCTTTACTAAATACGTAAAGAAAATATTCGACTCTGAAAATAGAAGAAATTTTTTTTTGCCGAATTTGGACTTCGCAAATTTGTTCATAACGTGGCGAGTAATTTGCGCTCCCATGTAAAAATGTCTATTCATTCAAAAGCAGATTTTACTTTTAAGAACTAAATGGTGATATTATAATGCGAGATGCCTATATACTGTCAGATTGATTTATTGACGAATCACAGTCAGCTTTACCCCCTTCGTTCTTCAACAGTTGATTTTACCCCTCACCTTTAATTTCTAGTCTATATATTCATATGTCTGTGATCTGGACCATCTGGCAACCCTAGATAAACCCCAGGAGTTTGTAGCAAGCAGGAGTAAGCCATAATATGTGGACTGATAATCTTACTACTCCTAAGATTGCATGATCCACCGGTGACACTGATAGCTATAAGAAACAATATGAAGAGTGTGAAGTGTACATTACTTGATTAGACAAAAAGATAGCCATGTTGTGGAACTAGAAGACAAATACCCAATGACAACTATTGTGGGTTTTATTAAAGGTACTGGACTACTGTCAAGTAATTGAGGCAAAACATGGGAGATAGCACAATGTGCCTATGACCTGAGTCCCTTTATAAGATAACTAGCTGACGTGTATAAAGCGTTGCTAGGGGACTTACAAATAGTCTGGGGTAAAGTTTTGAGGCTGTGAATTCTAGAGTACCTGACAACTGGGTGCATTTTTAATGTGGAAATAATATTATTGTCTTGATTGTGCCATGTCTATCTCAGACATCCTTGACCCCTTCAAGCATTTACTTCCAAGTCATACATTCTCCATATACCTCCTTCTTCATTCATCAATTACTTCTCATTTTACCACAAGTAAATATTTGATTCATTGACCGGTCGGTGGCTGAGTTGACATTGTGTTTGGGTCCCACCCAGGTGTAGTGTGTTCCATTCCTCGGCTGGCTAAGTCCTCCGTCACAACACAAGCAACATTTTCCGCTTGGTGTGGTGTTAGTAGGAGATTTTCAAATATTGTCAGGTTATCCGTAACCAGGGAATTTTTGTCTTTGAAAAAAAAAAATCTTCCTTGGAGAGCCCCGACTTTTTCTACCATCATGAAATCCAAATCGCTATTGTTAAAAAACTGCATTATTTTGACTTTTATTTGAGTCCGTGTCTTATCCCAGTGAAGAGATAGTGTGTTAAGACTTTTTTAGGCATTCGGGAACTAATAAGAAGACACTTTGAAATCTTCAGCGAAATAGTTTTTGAGTTTTTTTTCCCTATAGGGGACAAACAAAGAAACATGAATTTATATTTTATAATTAATTATTAATTTATATTACTTCCTACGAGGAATCGCTTGGAGGTTGGGTCTTGTAAGAGGAGAGTACTCATATGATGAAGTTGAACAAACTTTAAACATTTCTTCTTTGGAGAAACGTAGAAGGGACACTGATCTGATTTGCATATTTAAGATTATCAATGGTATTACAGACTCACCTGCTTTGTTGCAACTTATCCAATTCAACATCCCTTCCCGTAGACTCCGAAATAATGAATTGCTGTTCGTCAATCAACATTCTACCAATTATGGATACCATTCTCCTTTGTCCAGAATGTCGAGACTTGTCAACTCACTGTCAAGTCAAAGCATTGAATTTTGTGGTATATGCCTAAATGACTTTCGACAGTCAATACGCAATGTCTAATTTCTAATGCCCTTTGAACCATCTTCATGCTTTGACTTATTATTATCTCCCATTCTTACTTTTATATTATTATTGTCATTATTATTGTCTTCGCTCCTCATTTATATATGCTCTCCTTTCACTGTCATCTCTGTTTATAAAACTTATTCGTGTAATTAATATGTTGTTAATGGACTATTTGTCCGTAAATAAATAAATAAATTTATATATAGATTACATATAAGCAATTGCCAATTACCTGTTAACAGTATCCTCGTACTGTTTGGACAAGAAGTGTGAGAGAGCTTCACGGAGCCCCCAGAGACCAGCTGTGGGGCCATACTGGAACAGGTAATGATTGTTTTTGTCTTCGACTTCCTGAAATAATATTGTCAGATTACTGGATAAATCAGGAATGTAAGTCATCCATCAGCAACAATTTCAGCTTTTAATAAAGGGAGTAGACGATACAAAGAATATTGTGAGGTTTTCTTATAACCTTTACGTAAAGGTAACAAGAAAACAGGAGGGTCACTAAGGCCCCCAATATATCGCGGAGCAATCGTGTCTCTTGATATTCTTTTTGTCCTTTCCAGTAAAACTCAGATATTAGTTACTATATTATTTATACCTACTGTTTGAACCAAACATCATCCATCTTCCATCATCCCCCGGCAGCCAATCATTAAGTAATGCAAAAATGGGAAAATACAAAATCGAGTAATTGAAAGCCTGAGAGTCTTGCAGCCATTTCTAGTAAAATGAACTTTTCACGTCCGCACTCACTAATTTCACGATATGAATATTCACGAATTTTTTAAAAAGGATTGTTGAATCAGGGAATGGGGGGAGGGGAGAGTATTTTTTTTAAAGGCAGATCGGAGTATGCTATATAAAAAAAAGCAGATATCTTACAAAAGGGGATGTGGATTACCCCTCCGGTGAGGGAGGGTTAAAGAAGTTGTCTTACCATTCTATGCAGCGTTGCTTCTCTGAAGATAGGCGTCAGGGCCTTGAGGAGATCAGGACCAGGGCAGCCGGCAGCCAGGTTGATCCAGGACTTGTCGTACACGTCCAGGGCTGCCGACTCCTCAAACAGGTGACGCAGGAGTGGATCATTCTGGTTATTTAACCCCGCCGAAAACAAATCATCCACTTTACCGGGCTTCGATCCTGCCATTGCTAAATTGTTACTATTTGTCCTTCTGTAATATTTATTTTATCAATGATCAACCCTGAAAAGTACAAAAAAATTATATTATCGCCTTGGTAAAAGACCGCTTTTCAGAAACGAAATATTCGACCAGGTCTGAATAGCCAGGTACTTCCCAACCTTCCTCTTCCCATCTATTTCCTTTCTCCACTCCCTTCAAAATCACAAACAATAGATATACACAATAACATATATCTTAAATGGGGATGCCGTAGTCCCACTGTCCCCGGATAGCTGGGAGCAGTTGGGGCTCGTGTGTGGTATTACACAAAATTAAAAATAAAGTGTAATGCAATACATATATTCTATAAATTGGAAAATAATGATATTTAGTAGAAATTATAATGCTGTAGATAAAAAAGAAATAAGAATTTTGGTAAGCAGTAACCATAAAATATTGTTTATATCAGAGAAGGAACACAATGCACAATGATTTCATCTAACACTGATGAAATCATTTTTATAAAAAAGCTGTTTTTATCTTTCAATTGCAAATTATAAATAAATATTATATTATGTCATGTACTTTCTCAGTGTTCTTGCAGAAACTCTTTAAATATCTGGAAGTGTGTTAAAATGAATTAACAACTAATTAAAAAAGCAAAAGTTTGCTTTGACAATAGAAAATAATAATTTCATGACAAGGCATCTATAATAAATTAACAATTTGTCCAAAGTAAATTATATCTATTTACAAAAACCCAACAATAATGTTATATCACTATTACTTATCTTTTTATATTAATATTTTGTTGACTGTAACACTGACCCAGAAGATAACGAAAACAACTAATAACACTTATTATTTTTACATAATTTGGCGTTAGAAAATCGATTTATCAAAAGGTTATTTAGCCTACTTACCAGCAGCGCAGCAGTACATCTGCACTAGCTAAACACAATTTGTAAATGGTTTATCGGTATGATTTAGCGTGCCGTTATCAACTTGTGCATGCGAAATATATCTTGTATTGTGTTAAAACTTAAAACATTACAACTAGGTACTCAATGAGAATCTAAAATGGTTCTTATCAGAAGATTCATTTGATAAACGTAGAAATCACTGAAACAAAATAAACATGAAAGAATAACACACAATCTACATGTTCGCGTTGTTAAAACTAAAATTCGGTTATTAAATATAAAATAAACATAGAAAGACAACAGAAGATTACTAACATTTTTGAGGTTAATGTAAATATTATTGAAGAAAAGTGACATTTGGCTTTGCAAAAATACATTTTATCTTCTTCTTTTAATTAATATTCATCGATTGCGTTATCGATTCGCTATATTATTTTGCTCCGTAAATGCATACATTCACAAAGTAGCTACTTACTTTAGAGTTGAAACGGAGCACACTAAACCAAAAAAATCTAAAATATTGATATTATTAGACATCGTATTATATGCATTTGCGTATGAATAATCCATATGTGAGCTATTTTTTTAAATAATTAAATAGGTATCACGGAAGAAACTTCGGAGGAAACAAACCCATTATAAACAATAATTTTTCTGATGTTAGAAAAATGATTTTATAAATATCTAGGGCAATATCATTATTTGCCCAGTCTCCGATATTCAAATTATATTTATGGCTGTGTTATTTAATTCAAAGTGGCCTATAGTAATACGATGACTATGGGCGTTAAAGGGTGACATGCCCCAAGCGACGGGGTGGCTTGTGAACATGGAAATCATTTTATTACACTCCATAAAAATTCTTTGCATCCACCAGCAAGTCGGAGGGGTACAGCATTTTCACAAAATCTTGTAAAACCTGATATAAAATAATTAATTTGTATATTTTTATATAATTTGTATGTGATACAGTACGAGAGTTCCAACTGCCACAACACAGCGGAATTGTGGCAGAACCATTTGATGATTGTGGAGAGGGGAAGTATAAGGGGTTAAGATGGTTGGAAGGTATATGGATAAGTAGGTACCTGAGGTACCTATTTATGTGAGTACCGCACAAGAGTTCCAATTGCTCCAATCCGCCCAGAGCCAGTGAGACTATGGCATCCCCAATTGGGGTAAGTTGAATTATGTGAGACGGGAGGTAGTGGGAAGGGGAAGGAGATGGGGAAGATGAAGATGGGGGAAGTGCCCGGCTATAAAGATCTGCTCACTAAACACGGCTAAAGCCATTTAAAGGAAAATTTCAATTACGAATTGTGGTCCTTCACCAAGGCTGAGAGTAGTGCCGAAAAAATACTACAAATTATTTTTAAGTAATGTATTTAAAAAAAATAGTTAAATAAAATTTACTTGCGCACACCGGGATTTGAACCTCCAACGTCCGGATTCATAATAGAGATCCTCACCTCTCTACCAGGTGGATATGCGTATTTATTTTCATAAGAGGTATTACTGCAAGTAGTTACCTACAGCTAATATAATATTTTTTTAAAGTAATGATTTTCCTACGCTGTGTTTCAAACACGCGATTTTCAATTCAAGTCGAAGAAGTTACCATTTCAATTATTGAATCAATTAGCGGTGCATCATAGAAAAATGAGATAAAAGAAATAATATTTTTTATACGATATCTCTCAGACTGATATAGAATATTATCAAAAAGGGTAACCGGAGACCCGAGAGCATAAAATGGGATATTCATAAGAGCAACAATTAAAAAAGACAATGGAAAATGTCCTAGAAAATTGCCCCATGCATTCAATACCTCGTGACACTTCGAGACTAAAGGTATTGATATATTTTTATGAAGATTTTGCTATAATCGTTTGCACATAAAGATTTAATGAAAAAAGGTTATTTTTGTATTTATTATCAACGTTAAAGCTCCGTAATAACTGTTCAAAAAGACGAAGAAAATGGTTTGACTCGTTTAAAATACATATAGGAAAAATCTCACTACAAATGACTAAGGATGGGATGTTTCTGAGAATTTGAAAAATTCTTCAAATTTAAAACATAATTTTCAAGTTCTGTGAAAGATTTTTTCAATTTATATTATTATTTCAGTTCTGTAAAGCAACTAACCTATAATTATATAATAACAGAACTTGAATAGGACTTTCACAGAACCTGAAAATGAACGTTGAAGTTTGATGAATTTTCAAATTCTGAGAAAGAACTCATCCTTTCAAAGCAAATTTGAGATTACAGATTTTAGGTTGGATTGCATTGTTTTAGGATGTTATTTAGTGGGTTCAGACGTTTCCATTTTACAAAAACTTGGTCAACTTTGTTGTAAGAAGGTTTCAAGCTCCATTTGATAACCAAAATTGAAACGTCTGACCGCTGTTAGAGACGTGTTTGTGCTTAATTTACATTGAAATAAGAATTACATTGATAAAAAATCTTCTCGTTTTGGCAACGTCTTCTGACGGACTAATCAGGTTTTTTGATATTTTATTTTTGTTTATTTTACCGCACAAGATTCCCAAGTGCTCCCCGCTAACGGGAGCTAGTGAGTCTATGGCATCCTCAATATGGATATGTCGTGAGGCTGACGGTTTAGGGAGGGAAGAGGACTGCGGGGAGGTACCTGACTATTCAGATCTGGACATCAAACACGGTTAAAGACATTTCAAGCAAAATATTGATTCTGAATGGTGGTAATTCACTGGATGTTATTGATAGTACCCATCAGGCGAGAAATTGCAACACTGAGGGAATACAAGAAGGCGCTGCAAAAAAGCGCAATACCTCTACACGAAGATGTCGTCTCCCACCCGGCATGCCGCTTGAAGTCCCGAAAGCCCTTCTGGGCGGAAGGAGAGAGGCTCCTCCGACTACCTCCCACCCCAGAAGATGGGTGGAAACTTGAGTGGCAAACGGCCAACGTGGGAAATGCCCATCTCATACAGGACCCCACCGAGAGACAGCCTGGGTTCTCACTGCCTCGCAAAACCTGGTCCGCCATCAATAGGTTAAGGTGCTCCCATAGCCGCTGTGCCCACATGATGCACAGATGGGGCCTTAAAGAGTCGGCGATGTGTGAATGTGGTGCGGTGCAGACTACCGAACATGTGGTCAACGAATGCCCGCTCCATTCATTCCCCGGCGGGATTGATGAGGTCCACATGGCGACGCTTGAGGCCCTAAAATGGCTCGCAGATCTAGATGTCCCCCTCTGACCCCCCACCATACGAAAGAAGAAGAAGATTGATAGTACCTAACCCTCTAAATCGTGTCGCAAGTAGGTAGATATACATTATTTAATTTTAAATTAATTAAATGTGAAAAAACCTAATTTTAATAAAATGAAATTTGTACTAAGTACAAAATCACACATTGTAATACACCACTCTTTAATCGAATTAATAACTGACAGCCAACCAGGTAACTGATGGTTAATATAATAGCCCTGAAGAAGCTTGAGATAAGTGAAACCTGGTTGGCTGTCAGTTATTAATTCAATAAAAAAGTGGTGTATTTCAAAGTGTGTTTTTTTCATTTAATATACAGGGTGTATCGGCACGTACCCGACAAACTTTAGCCAGCTATTCCTTAGCATATTTGGAGTAAAAAATCTTATGTGCACTTTGCTGTCCGGTAACGTTTTTTTTAAATAAAAAAATTATTATTATTTTTTATTGTACAACAGAACATATTTATTTATATTTATTTTCACCACATGTCACCACTGTTTTATCCTTTGTCAAAGTTTGAAAACCCATCTGGCAATATTTTATTCGAATTCCGTTGAATAATGTACGTGTGTACCTATATTGGCGCGCTTTTACAATCACAACGAAATGGCACGGCACCATTCGTCGAATTTTTAACTATTATTATTTAGTGTGTGCGAAAGAGCGAAGACGCTTTTCGACACACTTGCTTATAACAGCTGTTGAACACAAAAGCAATGCCAATGACAGTGATGGAGTGGGGAAATTTTTAATTTTTTTTGTTTTTAATTGAAAAAAAATGCTACCGGACAGCAAAGTGCCCATAACATTTTTTACTCCAAATATGCTAAGGAATAGCTGGTTAAAGTTTGTCGGGTTAGTGCCGATACGCCCTGTATAATGTCACACCCCAAAGTATTTGATTCCTTCGAAAAAAAAATTACTTGCGCACGCCCGTATTCGACCGTGTGACCTCCGGATTCGTATTAGAGAGCTTTAGCAATTAATTAAAAATACAAATAATGTTATTTTGCGAGCACCGTGTCGCAATAATGGGTTCGTGTAGAGAATGGTGACTTTGCAAGTAGTTTCTGAAAATCTGAAGATTTTCATATAAAAGCTTAAGCGAGCTTTACTCGACACCATTCCTATTCTGCATATTGAGTAGTGACACCAGCAACAGTTTTGAATAAATCTCTTTGTTGTAATAAAAAAAGTGTACATTTAAAAGTTAAAAGATTTTGCTTCAGTGAATTGAACAAACAGCGTTTCGAACCGTTTTTCGAATCGACTGCTCGTAAATCTAAGAACATGGTTTTAGGCAATGATTTTGTGAAAATTGTTTTTGTAAGTGTACTATTGTTTTGTCTAAGTGCTGATGTTAATGCCGACGAAAACTGCGAGACGTTACCCACTGAAATACATCTAACTAAAGGTTTGTAATTTATTGTATTTAAAACAGTTTTAATTACATTATTTCTTGTAATGAACACAGACAGTGCTTTCAACCGGTAGATTTCCGGAAACATTTTGTTCTAAATTCGTTTTATTTTACCATACCATAGTTTCCGTCAGTACTTACTTACTCAGGCCACGGCCCGTTGTGCTCCTATTTCAAAGTAATTCCTCTGATAATGTTCACTAGGTTCGTCATTGATATATTTGGCCTGTCTCAAAGTTCCATAATGTGCACACAGAAAAAAATTGTATTTCAGATTAATGAAAATCTCTCAAAATTATTGGTAAACCTGCTAAAAATGGGATTGCAGGCCGTTTCCTGATAAATTTTTAGTTGTTTGCTAATATATCGGAACACCATTTGGCTTGATAATATACGATGACGAAATGCGAAAATTTTAGAATCATTGTGATAATAGATATTTTCGTATTTTAGTAAAAGTTTTTTGGGAAACCTATCAAATCATTCCTTATAAGCCTTCAATTTGTTTTTAACCGGATTATGAATAATATGAAGAGATTATTAATAAATTAGCAATATTCAATAATAGTGCTTTTTCTTCGTGTGTCTTCTCAGGTAGCTGAGCTTTGTTCCTAACAGGGCGACACATTGGCACCATAGGCGAAGTGGAGTCTCTTCATCCTCTTCAAATTTCCAATATCTATTAGTGTTTTCCACTCCCAACAACTTCACAAGTCATCTGAAATGGCAGTGTCCCGTTAATAGTCCTACCAGTTCCCTCTTTCTGTTCATTTTGAGTCAAAAATCAACCTCACTAGGCCTGAGCCTGTATCGAGGTTAACAATTTACATTTGTGTAATCAACCATAGAGTAATCACAAACATAACGTAATAATACATACAAACACTTAATATTTCAATAAGAAAAAAGTATTAGATGAGTTACCAGATGAGTAATTTGACAGTAGTTGCTTATCATTATTCCCAAGAAGAAACAAGTAGATAATAAAGACAGCTAGGGCGACATTTAGTTTTTAGCAAATGGGATTTATATAAAATCTTATTATTTAAGAAAGGACAAGGATGAAAACATATTAAGATATCTGTCAATACAAACATCTTAACTAACTTTTGAAATTTAACTAAGAATTTGGTATGATTTCGAAGAAAATTAAACATGAGTGGTGCCTGATATAAATAGTTTTTTTGACTAAAACAAGTTTTAGTATGTACCGCCACAAAGTTAAATGCAGAGTCAATTATAGTTGCATGCGTTTGTTGTGTTCTTTCAGCAAATTTAATATTGATAAAAAATCGGCAAGTATTTGAGTGATATATAACTGTTTTATACAACACATAACGTTATATTCCTTATAAAGTAGGTTGTACATTGCTTTTTTTAAATACCTCGATGTTCGCTTCATCAGTATCCCCGGGAGTATTTATAATAAATAGTGTGACTTCTGTCTACTTACTAAATTACCTCGGCATCATGGCTATACAGATACAACATTAAGCTATGACTCTGTTCCACCATATGAAGCAGGAGAAAATTCACGATTGCTAAATATTCTCCGCTAGCCAACAATGCCTTTTATCAGCCAACACAGCTCAGGCATTAAAATCAGAGTTCACCACACCTGTTGATGTTCGCCAAAACTAAGTTTGCAACAAAGAGGAACATCACTCAACTTTTTTTTAAACTTTCACTGTCTGACTAAAATACCAATATTTTTTATATTCATTTTACGAAAGCATGTTTTCATACAAGAATAAAATTTTTGACTTTTTTTATCTTGCATACAATGAAATCCGACCGTTTTCTTGGAAACGCGTCCGATTTGAAGTTTTATAAGTAGCAACAAGTATTGATAGTTATAACTAGTGACTTATATATAAGGACGGGTTGTTACACAGAATTTGAACCATGAAGGTTCCATTCAAGTTCTGTTAGTTCTGTCTGTGTAGGGAAATTATTGTCCGAAATGCGTTAAGTGGATACGAAAATATCGTAAGGAATTATTCTTCTTGAAATTCCCTAGCCACCATGGATTTTAAAATATTGCCGGGAATCCAGTACTGAGTAATCGAGAATACCCCATAAAAATCCATTCTTAAATCTAGGGAATTTTCGGCCCGAAATCTAGGCATTCCATCAATCACTCAAAACAGAAAAAATCGGCACGTGGTCTACGGGACAAAAAGTTTGGGAACCTTTGCTTTAAAGCTACTTTTACGGAATAAAATCGTATGGTACGAGTATGAAGTGATTTACGCCAAGTCAGAACTTCCTCAGAGTTATTTACGGTACGATGGAATTCAAATATATCATTTTATGTGTTCAATTATATTACGTTTTCCGGGAATGACGCCGGTCCAGAAGGTTACCCTATCCATATATGTAAGTGTAAATCTCTTGTAGGAAGAGAAGAGATTCTTTGATAATAGGTAGGTACTCAAGACATATTTTTTAATAAAATCTTGTTTTTATTTACACAGCTTTTTGGTCTTGTGGGAAAACAACCTACTACGGCTATTTTGTCAACATGTTAAAAATAGTACAAAACATTGACGTATATATTATATTTAGATGAGAAGTGAATCGAAAAAATTGGTTCCAACTCTCCCAACGCTCTAACTAAAACTACCGAATCCGGTCTACGCGCACCGCTTATTGCGTTATAATAGTGGATCAAGTTTCGGAGACATATTAGTACGCAGTAGTGCTTTTAATAATTATGACGAGTAATTGCCAGCGTGTAATGCGCCAATTAATTACTTCACGATTTTGCATTGCCCATCGACATTTTCAACGTCACTCACAGACAGTTCAGCAAATATATATGTCACAAAATAGTAAAACTGCCCCCACGACCTTTTATACTTATATTTACCTCACATTTGTGATCATCTCCGTAATATATTAGTGCATAACAACTGTTACATCTATTAAAGACCTTGGTGTCTCTCTTGATAGCAAGCTTTTTTTTCGGGATCACATAACTGCAATCGTTAATAAATCCCTCAAACTACTTGGTTTCATCACTAGAATCACTTCGGACTTCAAAAACGTAAATACCCTTAGAACTCTTTACTGCTCCTTGGTTCGCCCCCATCTTGTATATATGCTTGTGTTATTTGGTCTCCTTTTTATGCTGTCCACATTCGACGCATTGGATCTGTTCAACATCGGTTCTTAAGAGGGATTGCTAGGAGGCTAGGTTTAGAAAAAGGCAAATACTCATATGATGAAATTGAACGAACTCTTTACCTCTCTCCTTTGGAAGTCCGTCGGGAAAGAAATGACCTCATTTGCTTCTTCAAAATTATAAATGGTATTATTGATTCACCTACGCTACTGCAACTCATTCCCTTCAATATCCTCTCGCAAAGACTCAGAAATAATGAACTGCTCTTCCTCAACCATCATTCGACAAATTATGGATATTATTCACCATTGTCCAGAATGTGTAGACTGGTCAACTCAAGTCAAAACATTAACTTTTTTGGGATAAGTCTAAATGATTTTTGCCAGTCGCAAAACAAGTGATGGAATATTAAGTGTCCTGTGGTCCTGACCCACGGCGTATTCTTGACTTTATTCGACTTGTCACTTTATTTTCTTATATTATATCTACCATATGTCTTTGCTTTCATGTACCTTTGTCTACTCCTATATTTTTCATTTTACTTTATTCGTGTTATTATTTTGTAATTTGGACGATGTCCGTTAATAAATGAATAAATAAATAAATAAATAAATAACCGTCTTATGGAGAACATCAATAAATCAATAAATACGTAATATGATAATATAAACACAAACACAAGCAGCTGCTTTATTAGGAGAGTGATTGATATATTGGTGTTTATATTGTTAAAAAATTGTAACCTTGTTTATATGTTTCAATAAATTAAAAAAAAAAAAGTAATAATAATAATAATACACCGGGGACCATTTATTGGATAACAAACACCTCTGCTATAGGTCTCACCAAGTGGTTCGTTACGTTTGGTGATTTAGCAGGAGTGCCCGGGTTCATCGGGGGAGATTTGTTCAGGATGCGCCTTCCCACCAGCTGCGTGGCGTACCAGATCCAGAGAGGTTGGTCTGATGAGAACCCTTGACTTCTCCAACTGGTCTCTGGACCTATCTCCTTGCGCCACAGTGAGAGGGATATATTCACATGTCCGTCATTCCTGGACACGCTGAACCCTAGATTCCTACCGTCTCCTCATACCTTTAACCTTCCTAGAACTTCCTCTCCTTCCTTTCTCTAAAGAAGACCCTCCAAAATATCAAATATATGACCATATCATTGTTTCTCTAGATGAATATGACGAGATCGGCAGGCTGGTGAGGACGTGCAACGGTGATGTGGCCATCAACAAGTGTGAGGGTACTTGCACCAGCCAGGTGCAGCCTTCTGTCATCACACCAACTGGCTTCCTCAAGGTAAGACGAAATGCGTACGCAACTGTTATCCCAAATAAATATAAAGAAAACAGCACCGTGCCGTGTATCGGAGCAAAACATTCAGATACGCTAGATAACCGATGAATTTATTATTTAATCTTGAGTTGAATCAGTAAAAATGTGCAGTGAGAAAATGAAGACAATATTGGTAGATCTTATTCCAAGTATAATACTGTTAAGGCGAAACTAAATGCTAAATCAATATTTTGATTAATCTTTATAACGAATTGGTGTACATTATGAATACCAAAAAATATGCTTTAGATAAATTGAAAGTTTTCCTATCGTTTCGCTTGAGTCGAATACAAATAAAAAAATAAATTACTCAATTAAAAATATAAATGTTAACTAGTAAAAAAAACATTTTTTCAATAGGAATACAGTATTATAGCTAAGATTATCTGTGACAGTTTCACTTGATTATTTTTTTTGCTTTCTTATGAAAGTATTTACAAAATAAATAAAAACCAGTTTTGTGCTTGAAATCGAACGTTTCTAGACTCCGTTTGTCAAGCGATTTTAATGCCTATTACCTACAGCCTGATGCCTGTTACTCAATTAAAAATATAAATGTAAACTAGTAAAAAAAAATTGTTTTCAATAGAAATACAGTATTATAGCTAAGATTATCTGTGACAGTTTCACTTGATTATTTTTTTTGCTTTCTTATAAAAGTATTTACAAAATAAATAAAAACCAGTTTTGTGCTTGAAATCGAACGTTTCTAGACTCCGTTTGTCAAGCGATTTTAATGCCTATTACCTACAGCCTGATGCCTGTTACTCAATTAAAAATATAAATGTAAACTAGTAAAAAAAAATATTTTTTCAATAGAAATACAGTATTATAGCTAAGATTATCTGTGACAGTTTCACTTGATTAATTTTTTTGCTTTCTTATGAAAGTATTTACAAAATAAATAAAAAACCAGTTTTGTGCTTGAAATCGAACGTTTCTAGACTCCTTTTGTCAAGCGATTTTAATGCCTATTACCTACAATATAAGGTATACCAAGAATATACACATTTTTGGCTTGTAGCTTCCTCTTAAATATGACCGAAGGAGATAGGGTCCCATTAGCTCTTTATTATATTTTTTAGATTTAGATGTATATTAGACTAGCTCTCATTAGATTTTTGTTTACGCTTCATATATAGAATGCATATTATATACATTATAAAATATGGCTGAAAGTAATTATTTAGAGGAAGACACTGAAGTTGAATTTATAAGGACAAACGATCTTGATCAGTGGCTAAAAATTAAAAAAAGCGAAACTGGGGATTTAATATGTATTCATGTAAATATTAGATCATTAAGTAAGAATTGGGATGTATTGAATATGTACCTAAATACTTGTTGGGAGCGTATAGATATCTCAATGCTTGAACATACAAGCGGACCTAGTTAATATGTTTAAGATTCCAGGTTACTCAAGTTATAACTACTGTCGCACTAATAAGTCAGGAGGGGGCATATTGCTATACAGGGTGTATCGGCACGTACCCGAAAAATTTTAACCAGCGATTCCTGAGCATATATGGAGTAAAAAATGTTATGGCCACTTTACTGTTTGGTAACGTTTTTTTTAATAAAAAAATTATTATTCATATTTTCACCACATGTCACCACTGTTTTATCATTTGTCAAAGTTGGAAAACCCATCTGGCAATATTTTGTAAGAGTTTCGTTGAATAATGTACGTATCTACCTACATTGGCGCGCTTTTACAATCACAACGAAATGGCACGGCACCATTCATCTCATTTTTAACTATTATTATTTAGTGTGTACGAAAGAGCGAAGACGCTTTTCGACATACTTGCTAATAACAGCTGTTGAACACGAGAAGCAATGCCAATGACAGTGAGGGAGTGTGGAAATTTTTTAGATTTTTGTTTTTAATTGAAAAAAAAATGTTACCGGACAGCACAGTGCCCATAACATTTTTTACTCCAAATGTGCTAAGGAATTGCTGGTTAAAGTTTGTCGGGTACGTGCCGATACACCCTGTATATTAGGAAAAATCTGGTATTTAAACTAAAACTATTAGGATCGGACTATTTTGAAAATATTTATGGTATAATTACTCTTCCAAATGAAGGAAGCCTGAGTATATTAGCAATATATCGACCGTCGAATCTTAGCAAACAATCGTTCATTAGGGATATAGAATCTATTCTGACGGATTTAATAGGCCCACGAGAAAATGTTTTGTATTTTGGGGACATCAATCTAAACTTGATAAATTCTCAAAATCCTGTAGTAACCTCATATGAGAATATTCTTGCTAACAATTATTTGATTAAATGCATAGACGATGTCACGAGGGAAGCAATTGTTAATGGGCGAGTAACACGTTCACGTATAGATCATATATACGTTAGATACACTAACATGCTTAAGCAAATGGAACCATTATCAGCGTGTGTATGCGAGATTTCCAAAGCAGATCATTATGTGACAGCCGTAAGTATTAAATATGATACTACAAAAGAATTTTTAGATAACAAGAAGAAAATAACTGTACTGTCCCAAAAACGTATTGATAGTCAGATACAAGAAATTAATTGGAATTGTATACTTAATAAGGAAGATAGTACTATTGCGTATCAACAAATTAAAAATAATTTTTTTAATCTATATGCCAAATGTACGGTATCGTATTTTGAAAAACCAAGCAAAAGACTTCATGCGCTAAAAAAATGGATGACTTCTGATATTTTGGAGAAAATTAAAAAAAAGAGATTTATTGTTTCGAAGATGGAAAAACTCACCTTCTAATGAAAAATTTGAAAATGATTACAAAATTTTGCGAAATAATGTCAACAAAATAATTACCAAACGAAAAAATTGTTTTTTTAAAGATAAATTCAAAAGTAATTTTAATGATTCTAAGAAAACGTGGGATGAAATAAATAAAATTTTGGGAAGAAAAACAAAAAGTAATTGCGATGAAGTTATCTCGCAATATGTTTTAAAGGATCAGACAGTGGAAAGTGTAACAAACCAATATGTGAATTACTTCTCAGATAGTATAAAACAAATGTTGCACAGATGTGACTTTAAAGCATCCAATGTCGATCCAGTAGAATTAATGTTCAAAGCATGTATTTACCCGAGGCAACTATCACAGAGATTAAAAATATTGTTAAAAAAATGAAAAATTCGAAATCTATGGGAATGGACAACATAAGAATGTACGACATAAAAGGACATATAGATATTTTAGGACCTGTTTTAACACACTCTGTAAATAGACTTATTATACAAGGGAAAATGCCTGATGACCTTAAATGTGCTATTGTTAGACCTATATACAAAAGAGGAAAACACTCGGAAATAGTAAACTATCGACCTATTAGTAAATTGCCTGCACTTGATAAAATTTTATAAAAATATGTTTCTTTAAAATTAAACAATTACTTAGAAAATTTTTGCATTATTGACAACAAACCATATGGATTTCAAAAGAAAAAAAGCACAGAAAAATTATTACAGGACTTCTAGAATTATATAAATAATGAATTAAACCATAAAAGACATGTATTAGTACTATTTATCGATAATTCCAAAGCATTTGATACCATTGATCCACAAAAAATATTAAAAATCTTAGAGGCAATTGGAATTAGAGGAAACCTACTTAATTTGTTTTAAAATTATTTATATAATAGACATATCTGTGTAAAAATATTAGAAAAACTGAGTGGGAAGAAAAATATGAGCGCTGGCGTACCTCAGGGTTCAATTTTGGGACCCACGCTTTATATAATATTTGTATCAATAATGAAAAAACTTTCTTTATATGTAAAACATTTTGTATACGCAGACGACACTGCTCTTGTTATATCTGATGATCAATTATCAAATGCTAATACATATATGCAGTGTGACTTTACATCCCTGATAAAATGGTCACACGACGCAGGCCTAATCATAAATACCAAAAAAACCAAAATGATGCACATACGATCTCCACATGATTCAGTTCTGAAGAAGCCTGAAATAATATCCCACATTTTTGCATGTATTCATAAAAACATTTTGCAGAACTGCAAATGCGAAAGTATTGAACTTGTTAATGAATATGTTTATTTGGGAGGGACTGTTGATTGCAACTTTAAATGGGACTTGCAAATAAACAAAATTTGTAAAAGGCTGAGGGCGATAGTGGGTAAACTGTACAAATTGAAATGTTTCGTTCTTGTGAATATTTTAAAAATAATTTACTTATCACTTGCAGAATCTACTTTACGATATGGAATAACCACATGGGGACACTCTTGCTAAACTAAGTTAAATTACCTACAATTAGTACAAAATTCTATGATTAAATTACTACTTCCAAAACAGATATTTTCACAGAGGCGAAACATATCATTATTGTATCGGAACTTTACTGTCTTACCGGTACAGGCCTTATTATGGCACAAATTATTGATTCAGCATATATCTGACTCTGAATATAAGAGGAAAGTCGAACATGAACATAATACTAGGTTCACAAAAAATGAAGGAATGCTTGTACCAAAACATAACAATAAATACGGACAGCGAACCCTGGAATACAACGTGCCCAAAATATTCAACATGTTACCAAGCAATATAAAATATGCGAATTACCTCAGAGGTTCAGATATATGCTGAAAACATGGCTACTAAGCAGAGATACTCTGTATTAGTAATACTTTTGATTATGGCAGTGGTTGGTGATAAATATGATGTATAAGTTGTATTGTAATAAGTAATAATATTATCAAAATATGTTATATTGTAATTGAACATGAACATCCTGTTGACAAACTGCTTAGTTGCGGTTTAATGGGATTGTACTTTGAAGAACAATAAAAAAAATAAAAATAAGGTAGAGCGGTGCCCCGGTAGGGCAAGGGTCTTGGGTTCGAGTCCTTGATGTGACCGTATCTTTTTCTCATATTTCTGTTTTAAATTTTGTTTAGGATTCGCTAATTTTGTCTTCAATAATTAAATATTTTTTATTAATAAAATATACGTAACATATAACTTTTAAAATGGAATATTTTGTATCTCACGTTTTATACATTGATGTATTATTTATACTGCTCTTCCATTAGAAGTATTTGCGTATGAAAGAGGAGTGTACAGTGTACATTTGGAAAAAAATCAGTTTAATAGTATATTATAGTGCAAGCATAGTTTTGTGAAATGGTACATATACATTTAGTGAAAATTTCTTTTAGAACAAAGGATTTTTTTAAAGGTATATTGTCATGGTTACACAGTAAACATGATACGGAATTAAACAACAAACATGTTAACGTATTTAGAGAGATTTTTTTTAACATATTGGAGAACTAGAACATTGTAGGATTTTTGCTAAAAGTGGTGGCTCGTCACTTTTGGGTGTACTAGAGTGCTAATATTAAAAAAACAACATTATTGTTGTTGTTTTGGCCAAAAACATTTCGATTTGTATGAAGGCCAAATTGCAATTTCCTGAAAATCGAATTTAAAAAAAAAAATAATAAACCGTTTTTGACTAAAATTTCAAAAAATTGTATCACACTCAAGGGTTTAGCTAGATTTTAAAAAAATACTTAAAGCGTATTGGATAATGATATCGTGATAAAGTATTCGATGTTTACAAAATTTTTATAAGGAAACCTGTTCTTACATTCGTTAAAGCCATCCCGCTTTAACCGGATTACCAATAATTCTTAATAAATTAGTAATTCTCATTTTTATACGTGCAGGTAGGTAATCTATCGATCCCAAGCAAATATGAGTTCATTGAACACAGCACATACAGCCGAAGTTTGGTGATATACAGATACGCGCACAAATTATTTTAAAACGCTTCGTAAATACACTTTGCAAAAAAAAATTAATGAAATCGTCGTGTTAACTTTACGTCCATCTTGAATGTTCACAACTATATGGAGAAAAATTATTGAAAAAAAAAAATTGCAAATTTATTAAGAATCCGATTAATCTGATTAAAAACGGGATTGCAGGGCCTTGATAACGATTGAATTCATAGGTTTTCTGATAAACTTTTTGTAAAATAGTATTGTCACGAACATTTTCACATTTCGTTATTGTATATTATGAAGACAAACGCAAGTTCAAGTGCACGTGTTCCGATATTAGAACGAATTTACTAAAAGTTTATCAGGAAATGGCCTACAATCCCGTTTATTACCGGATTACCAATAATTTGAAGAGATTCTTAATAAATAAACAATATTCATTTTTCTCTGTGCGTAATAAATCATTTGAAGAGAAATTTAATTGTTTTTCTTTTTCAAAATTCGAAATGATTTGTCAAGAATTCAGACCATGCCGTGATTTTTCGCGTGTCTGCGCTAGTTTACCATAAAATAAATCACACTCGTGTAAATCACCACCTTAAGCATCTTCCTGAATAAAAGTAATGCGAACAAGCTTTGAAGTTGTCAGATTCAGGATTCAGTCGAGGACGATAAATTCTACGTTTTCTCTGAACCCGCGAAGGGTTACTAGATAGGAAGGAACCTTTCAGAGACTATGTTTGACACCCTGATCGTAAATTCCTATATGTGCTTTGATGTCATAAAGATTTTCAAGACGTTGACGCAATTATTTAAATTATTTATTTACGCTTTGAAGGCTTTTACATGTATACATGGTTATAGATAAGTTGTTGGAGTACAAAAAACAAGTGTATAGTAACGGGTTTTCCAATAAGAGGTGTTATTTTAATATTCAATCCTAAGAAATCAATGGTTTTGTTGCTTGTGTGGCACGTAGCGCCGTCTTGTTGAAAGTAAACGTTGTCTAAATCAATACCATCCAATTCCGGCCATAAAAATCATTAATCATTTCTCGATAGCGCAATCCATTCACCGTAACTGTTGCTCAAGCCTCATTTTCTAAAAAGTAAGGTCCAATGACTCCGCCGGACCATAAACCGAACCAAAAAGTCACACGTTGAAGATAAGGCTTTTTAACAATAACTCTTGGGTTTTTCGAGCCCCAGATGCGAGAATTTTGCTTGTTTACGAAGCCACCGAGGTGGAAATGGGCCTCATCACTCAAGATGATTTGCATTTGATTCACTCAAGTGAATTTTAATAACTTCAATGCGTTGTTGAAGCATGTATCGTTCCATTTTTATTAATAACGTAGTTTCTACTTGTCAAATGTTAAAAAATGACAGCTTCAAAAGTAACATCTACTGAAATAGCTGGCTATTCAAAATAACACCTCTTATTGGAAAACCCTGTACGTAGCACAATAAACTGATTATGAACTATGAACGATATAACAATGCAAGTTATCATCGAAATATGTACAAAGGAGAAATATTTTTATATAATAACACGAGTACAATATAATATAATATAATATATAATAGTTACAGAGCTGTGTGTAGTTTTACTACGTTGATAATTTAAACAAAAACACGAAGAGTGTGTTGTAAAGCATGTTTGTATTTACCAAATCTTTGTTAGACCAGATTTGCTATTTTCAGCTTCACTCGAGGGTTTGTTGATTTAATTTTTTAATAATTTTGTAAAAATTATTTTAATATTGTTTTTCTTTACCCGCTTCAATGGACAAAGTCTGTTCTGTTTGACTGAACATGGCTAAATTAAAACGTTAAAAGGTGCACATGAAAAAGCATGAAATATAAAATACACTGTTTGTTATTTGTTACTTTTTAACTGGTTGTATTTGTGAAAGTGATTTTTGTGAAAATGTCGCCCTTAACCTAAATTAACCTAACAGTGAGTTGAAGAGCATGGGATAGGTCAAATGGGGATAAAAAATTGAAGGGGATCGCTGATGGGTTAAGTTTGGTAAGTGATTCGAGAAAGTGCATGAAAATTCTTGAGGTTCTTGAAGATGCCTGAGATTTAATTTTTCAGAGAATGCCTGAAATACTTGCATTCTCTGTAATTTTTTGTCACTATTTGATATATTCAGTAATTACTTAAAAGTTCCTGAAAATATTTGGCATTTCCTCAAAGTACCAGAAATTTCTTGGAATTTTATGAAACAACCTGAAATTTTTTGGTATTTTAGAGAAAGCACCTTAAAAACCCATCTCTTGTGATATTATAGTGATTTATTTTTGGGGTACTATGCCATGTTGCGCTACCTCCTTCTTTAGCCAATGTTTCGGGCAGCATTGCAGTGTCCATCATCAGGGCAGATGTGTAATGCTGTCCGAATCGTTGGCTAAAGAAGAAGGTAGCGCAGCACGGCATAATACCCCCAAAACAAATCACTATAATACTTTTAGCCATGAAAATCTCAAATCATACCTCTTACGATATGCCTAAAGTGCCTGGAGTGTCATAGCAATTCCTTACGATATGCCTAAAGTGCCTGGAGTGTCATAGCAATTCCTTACGATATGCCTAAAGTGCCTGGAGTGTCATAGCAATTCCTTACGATATGCCTAAAGTTCCTGGAGTGTCATAGCAATTCCTTACGATATGCCTAAAGTGCCTGGAGTGTCATAGCAATTCCTTAAGATATGCCTAAAGTGCCTGGAGTGTCATAGCAATTCCTTACGATATGCCTAAAGTGCCTGGAGTGTCATAGCAATTCCTTACGATATGCCTAAAGTGCCTGGAGTGTCATAGCAATTCCTTAAACTTTTGAAATTCACTGGCATTTCAGAAAATGCCAATCCGTGAAATCTCGTGAAAATCTTCAGCATTTCTGAAAGCTCACATCTTAAACAACTGTTCAATACTGATTACACATTACAGGAATGCTACTGCTGCCGAGAAACCTTTCTGCGCGAGAGGATCATCTCCCTGACCCACTGCTACGACCCCGACGGAATGAGATTCTCCTCCCCAGAGATGGCCAATATGGACCTCAAACTGAAAGAACCTTCTGACTGCAAGTGCTACAAGTGCGGAGATTTCAGCAGATAAACCCACAACAGAAATTGACCCCATAGATAATAGATACAATGGAGATGCAAAATGAACTATTAGTAGTACGAAACTAAGTTTCACCAATACCGTTCACCCAATACTACTGCAAATCGGTTTTTGTTTGTTGGTTCCGTCCACAAGACGACCGCACAAAGTACTGAGTCGCTCAAAATAAACAAATAAATAGTTAAGCAGTTAAAAGGGCAAAATAAAAGGTATGAAATCAATTGTGACTATAATAGTGCATTTTGGCCTTTCCATCAAATAATTAACCCTTTAGACAACATCGCTCGTTTCCTTTTTTTAACTTCCGATTTAGTTGTCCGGGTTAAATCTTCCCCAAAGGAAAAACTTAACCCTTCCACTCACTTTTCCACAAATGATCATCTAGTCAATCAACATTATGTAAGTGCATTATATAAGCAAAATAAATACAAAACAATACAAGAACAACACGTCAACTCACCAGATATCAAATGGGAAAATAATTCACCGACTCCAGATATTTTCATATCAGAGGGTTCGGCTCGGTAGAACTTCTAACAGGGCCTATAAATCCTACTGATCCCTCAACATAAATATTTAAAAAATCTTTTGTTATCCTACATGTATTCAAAATGACCGACTTTTGCATCTTTATATATAATTTTTTTGATAGATCTAATACGCCTAAATTTTTAATTAGAGAGCTAGGTATAATGCCAGTAGCCGAAATAACGAATGGTAATATTTTTATAGTCTGAGAATGCCAAATTCTTTTTATTTCATTTCCTAAATCTGTGTATTTTCTTATTTTTTCACTAACAGATTTTTGAATATTATTGATATTATTATTATTTCCGTTTGAAATACCTCAACAGAAATTTTCATAAGCGCCAAATAAATTGCGCATTTATAAAAATCAAAACAAATATATTATGGGACACTAATCATTTCATGCATTCTGTTGACCTTTAGCTGCAAACTATATAGCTATTTTATATGTATAAAATATGTAGCAGCCATTAAGTTATAGAAGCGACAATCCTGGAAAGGACAAAATATTAAAATATTCAAACTGTAATAATTATAATGAAATCATTACAGGAAAGTTTGTGATGCCATCAAAAGGACTAATTTTTTCATGGGAAGGCTTTGAATACATTGTTATAGTAACAATTGATTCAATACACTACTTTATTTTGTCTTTTTGACTGTTTAGGAATTAATTTACGAGTTGGGACAGGCTCTGTGCATTGTGCGGGCGTCGTGTGTGTTGATTACCTATAACCAAGCGCATTATTTCTATTGCTTTCGATAGTCCGTGCAGTTTGTATTTGTTTATCTCCCTTTGTTTCTATTATCTATGATTGACCTCAAATTACCTGTGACATGGCAAGATTGACAGCTGATAACCCCTGATATTGAATTAAATTAATGATTCGCCGCTAATTCCTATGATTATTTACAATGTTTTGATGATATTTTAAATACGATTAAAAAAAACACAAAATTATGGTAACATGGCGGTTTTCTCATCACATTAAAAGTATTAATTAATAAATACGTAGAACCATTTCTTTAATAAGCTGAAAATTATTATAAGTGAATTGAACAAGCTCTTTGTTGTACAGAATTAGTATGCTTTAGTTCTAAATCAATGTTCTTTTCTTCAGGATTTGTATATTGTTTTATTAGTTTTATTGTTAACACTACATAAAATCGTTGACACACGGAGAAAACTTCGTAATAAAAAAAGCTAATTTACTAAAAATCTCCTCAAATTGTTCGTATTCCTGTTAAAAACGAGATTGTAGGCCATTAATGAATGTATCCCAAGAAACTTCAAGTAAAATACCAATGTTTTGCCACGGTGTTCTTAAAAGTTCCAACATGTTTGTATTTAGTCCTGATAAGTTATTTGGAGCAACGCAGGTGGATGAACACGTGTTTCGATATTATTACGAATTTTACACTGTATCAGAAAGAGGCTTACAGTCCCATTTTTAACAAGATTGACAAGATTTTCAATAAATCAGAATTATTCATTTTTATCCATTCATTTCCTAAAAGTTTCAAAGGTAAAATATATGGTATTTGGATGCTTTTCATGAAAACTCTTGGCATTTCTCGAAAATGTCTAAATGAAGTGTCTTATTCATTTCTAGGCTTTTTTAACGTGTCTTAAATTACTTGGCTTTACTGAAGGGGCCTGAAAGTATATGATTTCCTGAAAATGCAAAAAATGTTTGCGAGTTCGTCGATATAAAATATAGCTATTTATTAAAAAGCTGATGAAATTATATTGTATTATTGTTAAAAACGTCCGCAAACGAATGAATTTACAGGTTTCCTAACAAACTTTCGGTAAAACATTATTAGAATCTCGGAACGCGTGTTCATAAAAAATCAAATATTGTAACATTTCGTTATTATATTTATCAAGAAAAGGACACCTGTATGTACACGTGTTCCGACATATTCTGAATGGACTAATATATGGATTGCAATCACGTTTTTTACAGGATTTCAATAAATCAGTCAGGCTCATTATTCTCCGTGCATATTGTCGACTTTCAAACAGTGAACAGGTATAAATTGTACATTTATTTACAAAATACTTTAGAAATGAGACACATTGTTAACGAATCCACTATTTTTGTCAGAATATCAAGAAATAGAGACAAAGAAAATGCTTTCATTATATATTTATGTTTTTTGGGGAAACCGCCTCAATGCC